>NW_006239448.1:6541-97038 GCF_000226075.1 Solanum tuberosum
ATAGAGAAATGTCACATATTATACAAGAAAATACAAAGAAATCATACCTTTGACATTTAATTCTGGATACATATCATGAAAAATCCCACCTAGATACATATTTAGAAAATATATTTTTCATGTAATTAAGTACACATATTTATGCAATTTAAATATGGAACATCTCCATCTTACCTTTTTCTATAATATCATCTGTTTTTTTTAAAGGTTGTCCAAATTTGAAATCGTAAATCTCTACTTATAGAACCTGAAATAAAAAACAAAATTTATGTTAGCATATTTTTATAAAATCTTTACATTACAAATAAAAATATAAACAAATGAAGGATGAATAATAATTATTTAAAAAGCCATGTGAAAGGAGTTACAGAAGAAAAATAATATTTAAATGAGTAAGGAAAATGACTAAAAGAAGGGAGAGGAGGAAGGTAAAACAAAAATAAAGTAAAATGAAGCTTTTAGTGGTAGTTTTTATGGACTTGAAATAGCATTAAAGTATAATTAAAAGGTAAGAAATTAATTAGAAATTGACTTTTAATATGACCACGTTTATAGACGTTTTAAAACGGCAGTATCATTTATCTTGTGCATTTTTATTTTACTTTTTTAATTTTAATTCTTTGTAATAAAAATGAAGAAAAAATGCTAAGAAAATCAACAAAATCTGAGAAAATATATAAATTCATTTCCTGATCAATGAGGCATGCCACATCAGCGGACTTATGTTCCACCTTTATATATATATATAGGTTTGGAAAGATTCAATGAAACGGCACATATAATGATCTTATTAATTATTCAAACATTGTTCTTAGCCCAAAATGGCATAAAATAAACTTAATAAAATCTTTTAGCTTCATTTTATTTGTTTCTTATCAAGTGATGAATATATATATTTATATATGATTTTGGAATGATTTTTCCATTACATATTTTGTACCACTATACAATAAAAATAGTTTTTAGCGGCAATAAAATATACACAGTAACAAGGAATGCTAAAATCTTTATCGACATTTGTCATTGGATCCAAGTATCGCTATAGGATTTAGGGACATTTACATTGTATTTTTAGCCACAATTAAGCTATTATCGTTAATTAATTAAATATCAGTAAAGATCATATTTTTTTTATGTAGTGTACGTTAATATATATACCTCAATTAGAGATTGAATTCATTTTATTGTACGATATAAGCTCTCATTTATTAATACAGATTTTCTCTTTCCACTATCTAATTTTTTGTAGGAAATAGATAAGTTTCCATATATAAGTAAGAACAATGAGGAAATCCCATATGATGAATTAATTGACGGATAGAATAATTAGAAGAATCAATATAATTTATTAAGGAAAATCAATGAGAAGAATAAAATTAAACTACGGTTACCAAATCAATCAAAATTACGGTTACAAAATCAATCAAAATTATGGTTACAAAATCAATGAAAAGAATCAATCAATTTAATTATTAATTAAGGAAATCAATTACCGTTATGAAATGCCTTTGTGATTCTTATATAAAGGTTCTTCTCCTCTTCTTTCTTTGTATTATAAGTTAAATAATTAATTTATTTGTATAATTCTTAATTTTG
This sequence comes from Solanum tuberosum, assembly GCF_000226075.1. Classification (NCBI taxonomy): domain Eukaryota; kingdom Viridiplantae; phylum Streptophyta; class Magnoliopsida; order Solanales; family Solanaceae; genus Solanum; species Solanum tuberosum. Next base: position 8,138 of record NW_006239448.1, read on the forward strand.
ATAGGATGAAGATCACACGGATGCATCTAAAAGTTGTATCATTTCTTATTGCAATTATGTTTTTTCTTAATTATGATATAGTTGAGGGCTTAACCAAGCAAGAAGACGAAGCATTGGAGAGGAGATTACAGCTTTTAAATAAGCCAGCAGTTAAAACTATTAAGGTTAGTACCTAATTTTTTCTTCTTTCAATTATATCCTTTTAGTACAGAAAAAGATTGGAATAAATTAATTAATAACAAACACTATATATAATCATTTTGTAGACCGAATATGGAGATATCTATGATTGCGTAGATTTCTATCAACAGCCGGCATTTGATCATCCATTGCTAAAAAATCATACTTATCATCCTCAGGTATGTGTACTACATATATATCTATTTAAACGAACTTCATTATTGTTGAATTATGAAAGTAAAAATGACTCCTTGAAATTTTGTTATGCAGATGAAACCAACTTTTTCTCTAACAAAAAGAGACGAAGAACCCTCAACATTGAGAAACACCGCCAAGATATTAAAAGATGGAGGTTGTCCCAAGGGAACCGTTCCTATAAGAAGAACTACTAAGGAAGATCTCATTAGAGAACAAAATGCGGATCGATTTAATGCTAGTTATGCTAACGGCATCTTTCACGTAATTTACCCCGATCCTTATATTAATTGCTTTGATTAATTATCCTAGTCACACATAAAATTGTTATCGATCAATGTATGTGTTATCTTATTTCAGTTTGCTCTAGAAGAAACATCAGATGACCAAAATAATAAGTTTACGGGAGCTGGTGCGTGGATGAGCATTTACGCTCCAAAGGTTCAAAATAACCAATGGAGTGCATCTGTCGTGAAGTTACAAAATGGTCGTGACCAAATACAAGCTGGTTGGCGTGTAAGTTTATTTAACTTTGCTTGTTCCAAATCATTTTCAATTTCCATAGATTGACAATGAATATTAATTGATGTAGGTGGATCCAATTCTTTATGGTGATACTCGTGCACGATTTTTCGTATTATTCAAAGTAAGGTTCATTCAATTAATTATAATATTATCTTTACTCATAGTTGGTTAACTAATCGCTAGTGTTAAATCAAACAGTCTGGCACAACTCAATGCTTCAACACACGTTGCAAAGGATTCATAATAGTGAATGGACAAATACCCCTGGACCATATATTCCCACATGTTTCCAAAGATGGAAATATATTCGAGGAGAGGTTTTATATTCAAAAGGTACATACATACATACATAATGAATATTAGTATTAGTATTATTATAATTTATGAATTTTGGATCAATTTTCAGGATTTGATAAATGGAAATTGGTGGCTACGTTATGGTTCTGATTCTACACAGCTTGGTTATTGGCCAGCAGAACTGTTTGGAGGGGGATTAAAGAATTTTGCATCAAAGGCGGCATGGGGTGGAGAGGCATTTAGTTCAGGACCTACTTTCCCTCCAATGGGTACAGGACAATTCCCTCAACGTGACACCTCCGTCGATGCATATTGTAGAAAGATTTCCGTTCTCAATTCTGCTGGGAAAACTACAAATACTGGTCCTTTGTCAAAGTTTGAAGATGCCAGTGCGCTCTACCAAGTGAGTGATAAACAAACTGGCGACAATGAATTTGGTCATTTGGTCTTTTTGGGTGGACCAGGTTCTAACAAATGACTTCTGTTCTAGTTGAGCATAGTAAATAAATCAATGTTGACTCTCTCAATTATAAATAAACAAGCTCCTTCTTCTCTTTTTATAAGGAAACAATTTCATTTTGCGGCCAACCACTTGAGTTATTCATCGTAAGCCCAATTGTTGACTTGTTATCCCACTTTATACAACAACTATATTGGATCTAGCAAGTTAGAATAACAAAATAAGCATATTTAATATATTAGTAATTTATTTATCAAAAACTAAGCAGGGAATAAATATTAAATAATTATAGTACAAACTTAGTAGGTATAAGCTATTCAAATTTACAGCATCCTGCCCCCACACACAAACTAAATGAAATTTTCTACTTCCCAAGGGTCAAATTCAAGTATATCTATTTCCTGCATTAATACAATTTAATATAATAATATAACTGATTTTTACTTTTTTGACTGGATATTATGATAACAAGATTACTTTCACCAGCCCATTTTAAGGATAGTATTCGGTGTCATTTTTTTTCATTAATTCATCCGATCAATCTGATGCTCTGAGCAAATGCGTGGAGCAATATTTACATTGTTTCGTCGTTGATGCTCTCACCAAATGATATGTGCCAATTAATAAATAAGTCGTTAGTTCGGTTAGTGGTCATGTGAGTCACACGTGTTAGTTGTTAGTCGGTTAACATTGTAGCCAAATTAGTTATAACTAACTATGGGAGTCTGTTTTACTTCACTTGTATAAATAGGAGATCAACCCCAATTGTAAAGGTATCGAATTGTAAAGGATCAATAAACAGTTCTCTCTCTTTCTCTTCTCAATTCCTCTGTTCTACAGAACCAGCTGTTCAAGAGCAATTAGTTAATTTGCTCTTTAGGCTTAGTTCGATTTCTTTCCAAATTATCGGTACGCATCATTGGTATCAGAGCAAGTGATTCTCTGATCTGTAACAATGGGAGATCACAATACTCGGATGCAGGAGTAGCGCAAGGAAGTTGATAGTCTCAAACACTCCATGGAAGGTGTAACCAGCTCTGTTGCAGAGATTTGACAATCAGTGGATGCTAGTGTGGCTCAAGCCATGGACGAATTTCGAAGGTTGTTCGCGACGTCTATGAACAACAATGGAGGTACCAAGGTACCAGACCAACAACTGAAGGAGTTCCTAGAGATGGAAATAGATCTGGAAATTATCAATTGCCAACTCATAACTATCAGATGGATTTCCCTAAATTTGATGGACAGGGGTTGAGGGCATGGATTTACAGATGTGAACAGTTCTTCGATGTAGACGAAACTCCAGATGACTCAAGGGTTAAGTTGGCATCTTGCAATTTCGAGGGTAAGGCACTCCAATGGCACCAATCTAATATGAAGCACAGAATTTCCAAGGAATGGCCACGATAGACTGAGTATGTCGGAAGCCTCTTTGCCAGGTTTGGAGCTGAACTATTTGACGATCCAATGGGTGATTTCATGGATTTGAGATAGGTAAACTCTGTTCAAGACTATGTCGATCTTTTTGATGAACTACCCACTAGGGTTGAATTATCAGAAGACCAGATTGTTAGTTGCTTTGTTAGAGGATTGAAACCAGAAATCGGTTTACCTGTTAAGATGCTCGCACCAAGGTCACTAGCTAAAGCGGTTAACCTAGCTAGAATACAAGAACAAACTCTAGTTGTCCAAAAGCAAGTGTTTTCTGAACTATCAGTACTTTCCAATCCCAGAAATATACACAGATTTGCTGCTACTAATTCTTCTTTTTTCTATGGATCCAACCAACCAACGAAGCATACCCCAACTACTTCTAAATTTCCAAACCCCACCTTGGCCAACAACCCAAAGCCTCAACTTAAGCATGCCAAGTTGTTGTCACCAGCTGAAATGGAGGAAAAAAGGAGTAAGGGTCTGTGTTTTAACCGTGATGAGAAATACAGTTATGGTCATGTTTGTTAGAAAAAGAGGCAACTATTCTACATGGAAGTAGAAGAAGGAGAAGGAGAACCCAAAGAAATAGAGGATGACATAATGGTAGACCCTACTGAATTTTTTACCATAATTGGTCAAGGCCTAAAGACTGATAATGAAGGGGCCATTTTACCTCATGTATCTATACATGCTATGAATGGATCCCATGATTTTAGAACCATGCGAGTTACTGTGTCGGTGAAGGGCAAGGCAGTGCATGTGTTGATTGATACGGGCAGCACACACAATTTCCTTGACTTGAATACAACAAAGAAGTTGGGGTGTGTGATGACAGCTATCTCACCTTTTGCTGTATCGGTTGCTGATGGCAAGAAAATCCAGAGCAATTATGTGTGCAAGAAACTGGATTGGAAAATGCAAGGGGTTTCATTTGATTCTGACATGTTAGTTTTGCCTATTGGTGGATGCAACATGGTTTTGGGAATTCAGTGGCTGATAACATTAGGAGACATTATGTGGAATTTCAGGAGGCTAAAAATGGAGTTCACTATTATGAGGCGCAAAATTTCCTTAAGAGGAATACAACCTGCTGCAGTAAAGATGGTTCATCAGGACAACATGGACAAGTTGCTAGCAAAACCAGCAGAGCTTTGTATGATTTCGTTTGGGGTTTATAAAGAGGAGGAAAATGACAGCTTGTTATCAATTGAGGCAGTTCCAGACAGTGATGTAGAAGAGGTTAATGATCTAGAGTGCATCTCAGAGGAATATAGTGATTTGTTCGAAGTTCCCAAAGACCTACCACCATCTAGACTCCATGATCACAAGATTATGTTGCAAGATGGGACATCTTCTATAAACATTAGACCATACAGATATCCTACAGTACAAAAGGAAGAAATTGAGAAAATGGTGGAGGACATGCTTCACTCGAGGGTAATTAGACATAGTACCAGTCCCTACTCCTCACCTATTGTCATGGTGAAGAAAAAAGATGGTACTTGGAGAATGTGTGTAGACTATAGAGAACTGAATAGCCATACTGTGAAAGATAAATTCCCTATTCCAGTGATTGAAGAGTTATTGGATGAACTCCATGGTGCTAAGTATTTTCTAAATTGGATTTAAGATCTGGCTACCATCAGATCAGGATGTTTGAATCTGATATCCCAAAAACTGCATTTAGAACACATCAGGGCCATTATGAATTTATGGTCATGCCTTTTGGCTTAACCAATGCCCCTTCCACATTTCAGAGCCTCATGAACCAGATTTTTCAACCACATCTCAGAAAATTCATACTTGTATTTTTTGATGATATTCTAGTCTATAGCCAAAGCTGGAATGCTCACTTGTCTCACTTGAGGGAAACTTTCAGGATACTGAGATCCCATGTGTTGTTTGTGAAGAAGAGCAAATGTGCCTTTGGTGCTCAGCAGATTGACTACCTCACCCATAAGGTGGAAGCAGTGCTGAATTGGCCTCAACCAATTACTCTTAAGGCCTTGAGGGGGTTCCTTGGCCTTGCTGGTTACTATAGAAGATTTATACAGGGTTTTGGGATCACTGCTAGACCTCTTTATGATCTCCTTAAGAAGGGCACTTTTCATTGGAATCCTGCAGCTTCTACAGCCTTTGAAGAACTGAAAGTTGCCATTACCTCAGCACCTGTGTTGGCCCTCCCAAATTTTTCCAAGAGCTTTGTGGTCGAAACTGATGCATCTAGAGGAGGGATTGGCGCTGTGTTGCTTCAAGACAATAGACCAATTGTTTTTTTCAGTCAAGGGTTATGTGTGAAGAATCAAGCATTATCAGTCTATGAGAGAGAGTTACTTGCATTGGTATCTGCAGTACAGAAATGGAGACCATACCTATTGGGCAGACCATTTGTGATTAAGACTGATCACCATAGCCTAAAGTACCTGTTAGAACAGAGAATTACTACACCAAGTCAGCAAAAGTGGTTGATTAAGCTGCTTGGCTATGACTATTCTATTGATTATAAGAAAGGGAAAGATAATGTGGTGGCCGATGCCCTTTCAAGGAAGGATGATCTAGTTCAGCTTAACAATATCTCTGGAGTGGAGTCTCAACTATTCGAAGCAGTTAAGGCTTCTTGGTCATAGGACCCTTCCTTACAGAAGTTGATCCATCAGATTCAAGGAGCGGGAGGTCATAAGCCTATTTTAAGTTTCATGCTGGGCTGTTAAGTAGAAATGGCAAGATAATAGTAGGCTATGTCCCTACTCTGAAAAAAGACCTGATGGATTTCTATCACACCAGTTCTAGAGGTGGTCATTCAGGCATGAGGGCGACTCTACAAAGATTAAAGCAGGATTTCTTCTGGAAGGGAATGAAACCTGATGTTTATTCATTTGTTAGGCACTGTGCGGTTTGTCAACAATGTAAAGGTGAGAATGTTGCATACCCTGGCCTGCTACAACCTTTGCCTATTCCTTATAAGGTGTGGCAAGATATTTCCATGGACTTCATTGAGGGTATTCCTAAGGCTGCAGGCAAAGAAGCTATTTTTGTGGTGGTTGATAGACTGAGTAAAGCTGCCCACTTCATGGCCCTAAAACATCCCTACACAGCTTTAGAGGTGGCTCAGTTGTTTATGGATGGGGTGTTCAAACTTCATGGCATGCCCAGACAATTGTATTTGACAGAGATGTTGTGTTCACTAGCAAATTTTGGAAGGAGTTGTTTAGACTGCAGAAGGTGTCTCTTCTCACTTCAACTGCCTACTACCCACAAACTGATGGCCAAACTGAAGTGGTTAACAGGTGTTTAGAAGGGTATCTGAGATGTATGACTTTTGATAAGCCTAAAGAATGGCCGCAATGGCTCTCACTGGCTGAATGGTGGTACAACACCACCTTCCACACCTCTATCAACTTAACCCCCTATGAGGTGGTTTATGGACAGAAACCACCACCCCTTCTCCCTTACATGGCATTTGAATCTAAGTTGGATCTAGTGGATAGAAGTCTACAAGCTAGGGAGGCTACTCTAAGGAGTCTCAAATCTTATTTGGCACGAGCTCAGAACAGGATGAAAACACAGGCTGATAAAGGGAGGACTGAAAGGGAGTATGCAGTAGGAGATTGGGTATATGTGAAGTTACAGCCATACAGACAAGTATCATTGAATGCCCATACCTTCCAGAAGTTGGCTGCAAAGTTTTTTGGACCTTTTCAAATCATAGGAAGAGTGGGTTCTGTTGCTTATACTCTCGATTTACCCCCTAATGCTAAGGTCCATCCTACTTTCCACATCTCAGAGGCTACTCTAAGGAGTCTCAAGTCTCATTTGGCACGAGCTCAGAACAGGATGAAAACACAGGCTGATAAAGGGAGGACTGAAAGGGAGTATGCAGTAGGAGATTGGGTATATGTGAAGTTTCAGCCATACAGACAAGTATCATTGAAAGCCTACACCTTCCAGAAGTTGGCTGCAAAGTTTTTTGGACCTTTTCAAATCATAGGAAGAGTGGGTTCTGTTGCTTATACTCTCGATTTACCCCCTAATGCTAAGGTCCATCCTACTTTCCACATCTCTCAGCTCAAGAGGAAGTTGGGCGACCACACTGCTTCTGTTGTTCTACCTTTGGTTCGCTCAGACGATGGACATGTGTTGCTGGCACCAGAAGCTATTATTGACAGACGATTGATCAAACGACATGGCAAACCACTTACTCAATTGTTGATCAAGTGGTTTAACACGGCTGAGGAAGATAGTACCTGGGAGGATTACCAGTCATTCATTCAACAGTTCCCTTCTTTTCATCCTTGAGGACAAGGATGGTCTCAAGGGGGAAGTATTGATATGTGCCAATTAATAAATAAGTCATTAGTTCGGTTAGTGGTCATGTGAGTCACACGTGTTAGTTGTTAGTCGGTTAACACTGTAGCCAAGTTAGTTATAACTAACTATGGGAGTCTGTTTTACTTCACGTGTATAAATAGGAGATCAACCCCAATTGTAAAGGTATCGAATTGTAAAGGATCAATAAACAGTTCTCTCTCTTTCTCTTCTCAATTCCTCTGTTCTACAGAACCTGTTCAAGAACAATTAGTTAATTTGCTCTTTAGGCTTAGTTCGATTTCTTTCCCAATTATCGGTACGCATCACCAAATGGGTTGCGATATTTACCATGGGCAGAACACTGGTACAACACTACATATCAGTCCTCCGTTGGGATGACTCCATTTCGAGTGTCGTATGGTAGAGACCCACCTACCGTGGCTCGGTACATTCCCCTTAAGGCTAACTTAGCTCGTGCATAGAATCGAATGAAAAGTCTTGCTGACAGGTGGGAGAATGGGTCTATGTCAAACTTAAATCTTATCGCCAGAACACTGTTCGCCTTCACCAACATCCTAAATTGGGAAGACGTTATTTTGGGCCTTTCAAAATCCTCAAACTCATTGGAGATGTTGCGTTCAAAATAGAACTACCTGACAATGCTCGCATACATCTAGTATTTCACATATCCATGCTCAAACGTTGTATAGGTACACCTGTTCAACAAGTTACTCCTTTGAACCTGATCGATACATGGCCAATATTATTCCTGAGACTTCTATGAACCTTCTTGAGGACAAGGTTCCTTTTCAGGAAGGGAGTATTGTTGTGACCCCACAAGCTGACTTGGAGGACACATCAGCAGCCACCGTGAACACACACTCAGCAGGAGAGTGGGGTTTTGAAAAGAAGCAACTCCATCAACAAGGCTAACTGATTTCGTTGTGGGAATTGGGTGACGAGAACGTGGACAAGGGGAAGAAAGTGCAGTTCGTGAAGTGCTAGATTTGATAAATAGCAAAAGTAGGCATCTAAATTAGGCAATTGTAATTTCAGTTTGGATATCTCATTTCTCTGTTTCTCTGTTTTCTCGAGGTGGCAGAACATTTATTGAAAGGCTTGTATTAGTCATATATTCAGTTTGTTAGTTAATTAGTGAATAAGAAGCTAGTTAGGAAAGGAATCTAGTTAGTTAGAAAATAACAGCTAGCATTTATGCCTAACTATCTGTATATATATATAGGATGTTAGCTTATAGGAAATATATGAATGAACATTATTTTCTTCTTTTCTCTTAGAGTCTCTCTTAACTCTCCCTTAATCTTTCTTTACTCCCGTTAATGGAGTTTCTTCACATGGTATCAGAGCATTGGGGATTCTCGGTTTTCTTCTGTTAATTTCTCAAGTTCTTGGTTGTAGATTTGATTAGATTCTTCTTGAGTTGAAGGTCGAGTATATTTCTACAGTGTTTGAAGATCAATTCTTGGTCAATTATGCCATTTGCTACTGACGAAGTTGCACCAGTTGAAGGTCAACAACTTCCAAGTGCAATTCCAGGGCCAATTGATCACAATCATCCTCTGTTCATTCATCCATCGGATACTCAATGTTCTGTTCTAATTTCGATTCAGTTACTAGGTTCTGAAAACTATTCGTTATGGAGTAAATCCTTGAAACTTGTGTTTCTTGGAAAAAACAAGTTAGGATTTCTACTAGGAACATGTAAAAAGGAAATGTATTCTGAGTCTTTACTTGTTGTATGGGATAGGTGTAATGCTATTGTTCTAGGCTGGATCATGAATATTGTATCTAAGAGTTTAATTAGCACGGTGATCTATGGATCTGATGCTAATACAGTATGGGAAGATCTTCGTGAGAGATTTGACAAGGTCAATGCTTCTAGGGCCTTTTATCTTCATAAAGAAATAGTTACATTCTCTCAAGGAACCACTTCTGTGTCCACCTATTTTTCTAGGTTAAGAGAACTTTGGGATGAAGTGGAAACACTTATCCCTCATCCTTCCTGTGCTTGTCCTGAATCTAAACAATACACAGAACACTTTCAATTTCAAAAATTATGGCAGTTTCTGATGGGTCTTAATGAGTCTTATGCACATGCTAGAAGTCAAGTTCTGATGCAGATTCCTGTTCCAAATGTTAATCAAGCTTATGCTATGATAATTAATGTTGAGAGTCAAAGAATGCATGGTGCGAGCAATGGTTCTTCCTATACAGAAGTTCTGTTAGAAACAACATTTATGAGTAACAGAATGACTCTTGGTTCTCAATCTGGGAATAATGGATATTACAATAACAGTGGTACATCTTCAGGGTCAGGGGGAGGTCCTTCTACATTTTCGAATGGTGGGAACAATGGCGGATATAGAAATAGGAACTATAGTGATGGAAGGAATAATTACTCTACTGGAAGACCACAACTCTACTGTGAGTTTTGTCACTATAAAGGACACACTAAAGAAACATGTTACAAGCTTCATGGTTACCCTAAGAAAAAGGGAGGAACACCTTCTCATGCAAACAATGCTTCTGCTAGCAGTGACTCAGGGGTGTTTGACTCTTCTGTAAGTTCAAATGCTAGAGGATATGATTCTTCCACTAATTCTACCTCAGCAGGTGCACAGAGCACACAGGGAATGTCAATGTTCACACATGAACAATATAATCAGATTTTGCAGATGCTCAGAAAAGGCAAGGGCAAAGAGATGGACACAATGGCTAACGTGGCTACTGCAGGTACATCAGGTATTATCACAGCTCTCATGACTGATATGACTCATGCTAATTGGATCATAGATACTGGTGCTTCTAACCATATGGTTCACAATTTTAGTTTAATGAGTCGGTCCAAGAATCTTGATGTTAAGGGTAATATGAAAGTAAATTTGCCCACTGGTGATCAGGTTTCTATTAGTCATGTTGGTGAATCATTGGTTTTGAAAGACAAAATGGTGAAAGATGTGTTATTTATTCCTGAGTTCAAGTATAATCTTCTATCTGTCTCACAACTAACAAAACAATTGGGCTGTGCTGTTGTGTTTTTTCCTGACTTCTGCATCTTTCAGGATCTCTTCAATGGGAGGGTCCTGGGGATTGGTAAAGAGAATCAAGGACTTTATATACTCAATACTGATATCACAACAAATCTTCCACATGGTCAAGACTCTTCTGAAGGCTGTGCAACTGAAGCTTCATGTACAAGAGCTAGTCCTATTATTTTTACTTCTACTGTTAGTTCTGAAACTAGCCTATGGCATAAGAGACTTGGGCATGCCCCCTTTAAAAGTGCTCAGTAGAATAAAAGGTATAAAACATTGTACTTATACATGATCATAACTGTTCTGTATGTCCAATTGCTAAGCAGTCAAGACTGCCTTTTCCTACCAGTATATCCAGTTCTGCTTCAGTTTTCGATATTGTGCATGGTGATGTCTGGGGGCCTTATAGAGTTCCTAATTATGCTGGCAAGATATATTTTTTAACACTAGTGGATGATATGTCTAGGTATACTTGGGTATTTTTACTGCATACCAAATCAGATACTGTAGTTGTTCTAAAGAATTTTTGTGCATGGTGAAAACTCAGTTTGGTCTAGGTGTAAAGTGTATAAGAACAGATAATGGGACAGAGTTTTTCAATTCTCAAGTGAATGATCTATTCAAGACAAATGGCATTTTGCATCAGAGTTCATGTGTTTACACTCCTCAACAAAATGGAGTGGTTGAGAGGAAACATAGATCCATTCTTAACATGGCTAGAGCACTAAGGTTTCAAGCTTGTGTCTAAGTTGGGACTAGCAGGTTGTAAGCCCTCATCTACTCCCTTGGAGTTCAATCACAAGTTGACATCTATTATGTTTGATGAATGCACATGAAAGAAAGATAGTACAGAAGACATACTTCTTGATGATTGTGGAAAATATCAGAGATTAATAGGAAGGTTGCTATACTTAACTATGACTAGGCCTGATATAGCTTTTGTAGTTCAAGCTCTTAGTCAATACATGCACTCACCAAAACTATCTCACATGGAAGCAACACTTAGAGTAGTGAGATATATAAAGGGGACAATAGGTCTTGGATTGTTTATGCCAAGCAATAAGGAAAATGAACTAGTAGCTTATTGTGACTCAGACTGGGGAGCTTGTGTAGAAACAAGAAGGTCAGTAACTGGCTACATAATAAAGCTGGGAGGTGCATTGGTGTCTTGGAGGTCAATTTCAAGGAGTTCTGCAGAAGCAGAGTTCAGAAGTATGGCTACTACAGTGGCTGAAATTGTCTGGTTAAAAGGCTTATTCAAGGAATTGGGAATAAATGTTAAGTTGCCTGTAAAGCTATTCTGTGACAACAAAGCTGCTATTCAAATAGCAGCTCATCCAATTTTTCATGAGAGAACAAAGCATTTCGACATAGATTGCCACTTTGTAAGAGAGAAGATACTTGAAGGACTCATTCAAACACAACACTTAGGAACAAGAGAACAACAAGCAGATTTACTTACTAAAGGGTTGTGCAAACCACAACATGAAGCACTAATTGACAAGCTTGGAATGAAAAATGTATTTTCCAATTCTTAGCTTGAGGGGGGGTGTTGAAAGGCTTGTATTAGTCATATATTCAGTTTGTTAGTTAATTAGTGAATAAGAAGTTAGTTAGGAAAGGAATCTAGTTAGTTAGAAAAATAACAGCTGACATTTATGCCTAAATATCTGTATATATATATAGGATGTTAGCTTATAGGAAATATATGAATGAACATTATTTTCTTCTTTTCTCTTAGAGTCTCTCTTAACTCTCTCTTAATCTTTCTTTACTCCCGTTAATGGAGTTTCTTCACAACATTCAGCACATGTGACCTCGGTGAGCCTATTCAATTCCTGTTTGTAAGAGTCGTGAAAGCACAATGTTTGCTTTCCAAAGATATCACAAGAAGTCTTGACCCTTATGTTGAAGTAAGAGTTGGGAACTACAAAGGAGACACAACACTTTGAGAAAGATCAAAAGTCCAGAATGGAATACAGTACTATTTGCTTTTGTTAAAGAAAGAATGTAGTCTTCTGTTTTGGATGTTGTGGTCAAGGATAAGGATATATTTAAAGATGACTTTATTGGGATTGTTCGAGTCAATCAGCATGAAGTTCCAACCCGAGTTGCTCCAGTTACTCTATTGAATCTAGAGTAGTATCGCCTAGAAAAAAGAAAGGGGAGGAAAAAAAAAGGGAACTGATGCTTGTTGTGTGGATTGGTACACAAGCTGACGAAGCATTTCCTTAAGCTTTCCATACATATGTAGATAGTTCAAATATATGTCAGTGCAGTCCAGCCAAATCCACAAAAAAGTGTACCATTCTCCTAGGCTATGGTATGTTCGTGTCAATGTTATTGAAGCACAAAACTTATTTGTGTAGAGAAAAATGTCTTCCTGGAGAAGCAGCAATTGCGGCAACACAACATCTATTAATATTGAAAGAGCAGCAGCACCAAACTTATCTGAAACCTCATTTATATCATCATTTCAATAAATAACAGAACACTTCTTTGACTGCTGGATACAAAGCGAGCATGTAGGAAAAAAGGATGATGAAGAACTATTAGTGTTTATTGGCGTGCAACATAGATAAATAATGAAATAACAAAAACGGCACAAAATCTTATATCCGTGCAGAAATATTTACTTTACACCAAAGGATACTTCCACTTCAAATAATTTCATTTGTTTAATGGAAATAAATAAATATTTTTGAAAAAATAGAAATACAAGTCAAAGAGAAATCAATTTCTTTGAAGAAAAACTTACATTCATATTTAAAGCAATGAAAGACCCACCTTAAATCTCAACGTTCATGTCTCCTTTTATTTTTTAAGTGTACCCTTCGTCTTTTCAAAGTTAGTTTAAGGACATATTTTCATATATTGACCCGTATGCTTCCAAACTTCTCTTATATATTTGAACATAATAAATAAATATTCTACGATGAATAACACAAACTAAATTGCTATACTGATTTTATAAGTAGCAGTGTTCAAGACTCCATAAACTACAACCTCTTAGATGTGAAGCAGAAAGGCATCCAACAACCCATCTACAATGACTGGGATCTGTGACGTAGAAGATTCAATTAAATTTATCAGTATCTTACCTCCAAAAAAATAGTTCAACCAAGAGTCCCGACTTCTTTATCACAACAAGATATCCGCCTTAAAAGAAGTTCAAAGGAAGAGTCTTAGCAATCTAATTAGCAAAGAAATGTTCCCTATTCAGAGAAAGAAGTGTTTTTCACATTAAAATTCAAAGACGTGACTAAGCTACAATAGAAATCTATATATAACTTCTTTTGAAACGCCCTTGAAAAAATAAAGATTCAGCTAGAAAACTTATAGGTCAGTTGAGTGGTTTTTTATTTTTCAATCAATCTGATTTCCAACAGCCTATATAGTGCACCAGGACTTCAGTAGAAATATCCCTATATAGAATACTCCCTCCATTCCATATTAACTTTAGCTTTGAGGTGTTTCACACCCTTTAAGAAAAGTAGGTTAGGACATAAATTGAACATAATTTTCCATTTTTACCCTTATTAATTATTGTCAAAAATAACTAAACATTAATTATAATAACTAATTCCAATACTAACTTAAAGGGTAAAATTGGAAGAATATTTTAAAAATAGTTTTGAAGATTGAAAAATTAAGTTAATTTGAAAAATGAAAAAGGGCTCAAAGCTTCAGTTAATATGGAAGGGAGGGAGTAATGACTAAAATTTGAAGAGAACTTAAAAAACAAAAAAGAAGATGAAAGGGAAAAGAAACAGAAAATTTAGTTAAAGTTAAAGAGGAGCATACCTGGAATTGTAAATTTATTGAAAGGATGAAGAACAATAAGTATTTTTCTGCAAGCCCCGAGAAAACTAAAAGAAACGGTTAGTCTTTGTCAAGGAGTGGAGAGACAGTACAATAACGATATCATCCATGAAGTTCAGTTCTGAAATAGAACTGAAAAGGAATCTGAGCAAAAAAAAATTAAATGGCCTGTGACGCACAAAAGTAATTTTAGCTTTTAGCACCATATATATCCCATGTCTTCTCAAAATTATCAAGAACAACTTCTTATAAGGCTATAGTCAATTAGCTGTGATATTCCTAGAAATAGAGTAGCAAGAATATTATGTTTTCTCCTTAGCAATGAAAAATAAGACTTCTCATAGTATTTCTTCCTTGTAAATATCTGAAATTTCTCTTTCTGACCAAAGACATAATACACAAAAGAAGACAGAGTTGTTTACTATCAGCAGGTGCTATACCGAATCTCAAATTATTATAATAACAAACAAAATATCTAAAATACAAAATATAACCCTGGAAAAAGTCGAATATAAAAATATATACTTCAAACGTCTCACTAATAAATGATTCCATTGCCCTTCTATATGTTGCACTCAGAACTTCAGTCATTGTCCCTCCAACATTTTTGTCGTAATCCAGATCTATGAATGAGTATTTTACATTATCAAGAAATTTAAATGTCAATGATCCGATCCTATAGCATTACGCTCAAACATAATTACTTATACTTTGTGGAAACAGAAAATGTCAAAGCTTTATTTATATTTGAAAATAAATAAATGGAATTGTAAGCAAGCATAAATACCTAGTGAGCTTCGAGCAATAAGCAAAATAAGATGCATTCAAAAAAAGAAACAACATTTTTTACTTGCTAAGATCAAGGCAGGCACAAGTAATCTCCGAACAGTAAGTTCTGTCCGTCTAGGATAAAGTATAAAGGATGGCAAACACATGTCAGGCCACCCAGCAATGCCAATACTGATGAATCGTTATGAGCATTGCATATTCATAAATGGTAATATTGTCAACATAACTAGATCTTTGAGAAAAAAGTATTGACTCCCAACAAAGAGAATATATAGCTCTCATAGACTGTACATAATTTATTTTTGTGGGAAAACGGCTACAAAGCAGAAAGCAAATTGGTTGAAAGGAAGAAAATAGAGAAACTTAATAGCAAGAGGCAGACACAGAGAATTGTCGCAAAAGCAACCAAAATCATGTCTAGAAAAACATAATTAAGCGGATTTGCAGCTTTTACAAAAAGATTACTAAATTTAAAATTAAAACTGTACATTGCAGGATGAAAGTTTTAAGTGTGGTACCATTCAGAACACATGAAAATACCACTATTATATCTTGGTAGATGTTTATTAATATACAAAAATCAACATTAGACTTTGAAATTTACTCAACATGTGGTTACCCTAGGCATATTGACACCGCGGTAGTCAAGGAAACTCCATTCTACTTGCATTGTGAAATTGACAATTTCACTTTTGATGTAGTCAATAAAAGCTACGATTTGTCTGGGTTTATTTTCTATTTCAATATGCTCAAAAGTGGAAGCTTAAATAAGGTCAGAGTGCCAAAAACTACAACTTTGAATATCATTTTATATTTGCGGTGCTGCAGCACTTCAATTAGTATCATACTAGAATTAGTGCCACACCACTTCAATGATATCATCCAAGAATAAGTTATCGTAACTCAACTCCATTGTACCTATGTATCTTCAATGATGTATGAGCAAATCACGATTTGCATGCATACAGGATGATCGGAAATCCACAAGAGACAACTCAAAAGAATAGACAAATTAATGGATACCAAAAAGAGGAACTAACATATAAGTACATCGCAAAAGGAGCAGTAAGTGAGTACTATAATCAGTAAAAGATTGTCAAAAAATCTCACCAAAACAAAGAGCTCCACCTTAAAGATGAACCACTACAAAGATTACCTCATGAACAATAAATGACAGTAAGTGAGTACTATAATCAGTAAAAGATTGTCAAAAAATCTCACCAAAACAAAGAGCTCCCACCTTAAAGATGACCACTACAAAGATTACCTCATGAACAATAATGAAAATCTTATGTCAGTTGTTAAATTAGGTCTTAGGCCTAACTCACACCCTAAAAGCTAGCTCAAAGGAAGGAGGATTGCCCAAGCCTTATAAGGAGTCCACCCATCTCATTAACCACCGATGTGGGACTTTTGTCATTCTTTAACACCCCACCTCACGCCCAGTGCTTAGCATCTGGTGCGTGGGCAATTTTGATTTTGGGGGTCCAAACATCGGGTGAGACGGGCCCTGCTCTGATACCTAATTTAACATTAGTGAGGTAATCGGAAATAGAGGAACGAAGAACTTTAATTACCATTAATCCACTAGTGGAATCTAAGATAAGAGGTGGGTTCATCGAGAAACAGAATAATTGGGCCATGCAAGATATGAATTCTGATTGGCGAAATTCACGCCAATATAAGAGGCACTATCCCACCACAATACATATATGCCAATATCGCCAACAGGTTGAAGCTTGTCTTCAAGAAAGTGATAAGCCTCCTTTCTTATATTTGAGTAAAGGGATTCATTAATATAATAATAGAGGAAAGATTCTCTTCTTCAAGCATTAAGTTAAGGAGTTTGTCTCGGACAAAGCCCTTTCTCTCTAATACTTGAAGTTCGAAATACTCTTGATAAAAAATCGAGCGGAACGCAAAGGAGGAATATGTTCACACTGAACTTAGATTGCATTAAGTATCATATAAACTCAGTGTCACACTACACGAGTACTTATACTTAGCAAACAATCTAAGTAACTATCAAACAAACACGATGATTCAAACTTTTGAACAAATTAAAGATGGTGGTTCTAAATGACCTGATGAGTTGTAAAATTCCTTTTCAAGAGTTTTTGCTCTAAAATAGAATCAATTTAGACAAAGTTAAGAAATTATGGACTTCACATTATGTATTCCTATAACCTAATAAAGGTGCTAAAGAGGCATGATAAAGGTGGTAACAAGATGTGCTAGGAAGAAGGATGTACACAAAAACCTATTTAAAACAGGTCAACAATTAGAAACTCTAAACCTCTCAAACTTTAGAGTCCATGGATCCAAGAACCTCAAATTCTCTGAGCAATAGACAGAATACATATTTTTAACAGATATGTTGTGGACTATTAGGAGCTTCCAACTGGACCCACTATGTTATGCCCTCTAGTATGAAGTTCTCTTTTCAGAAAACCTTCGAATAACAATAGCTTGCAACAATCTAACTATCTAAGCAAGGTGTTTATAGTAAAAATAATCGGTCCATTAAAGAATTTTTGAGGGAGAAAATTGAAGTCAATAAGACACATCTTCAATGCTAGTGTATCTGATAAATGCTCAAAATAATCACACTTAAACCATGAAGTCCAGTTAATCGATTAAAGCTTGATCCCTAGCCCTCTTCTTTGTCTTTGACAGAGTTCGTGGATGTCGAGAATCATCCAGGTGAGAAATATTTACTCAACTGCTAATGATTTAAGAAATTAGCAGACCCTCAAGACAGAACCATAATTTCACAAGGGTGAGTTCAGCGCTAAAAAACTTAGTACAGGACCTATCAAGCTTAAATGCTCTCAATTTATATAGATATCACACAAATCAACTTATTCCCACCATATTTGCACACTATTGTGGCATTAGTTGAAGCAGACATGTCTTAAAGAAGAGAAATAATAAGATTTTACCAATCTCTTTGTCATTTTCTGTAGCGATAATAGAGAGAGCAACCCTGGATTTGGTCTTGCTCTTCTTCTTCTCAAGTTTCAAACTTTTTGACAATTGATTAACCCAGAGATTGTTATTTAAACTCCCTCTGAGCTTCTCCCCAAAAACCTCCTTCTCTCCATTGTTTAAGATGTCAACACTCACCCTCCCCATATATACACTTCTGCAGACAATCTAAAAATCATCAAGCCCTCAAGATTGAGACTTATCAATGGGTCCAAATCAAGTAAATGTACTCTAATCCCAAAAAAATGGAAAACTACAACTATTCTCTAAGCAACCAAGAAAAGTATAGAATACAAAAAGAAAATAACTTTAAAATATGTTCAGTGACCACATTCAAGTAGCATGTTTGAAAACATAGCATGGAATTTCTATCACTGAACTATCTACCTTGTGTTTTATTTGTTCCATTATAAGATTATGAACTAACATGTGTGTGCTCTAAAATATACCAAGCCAATCTCGATTGCAACTACAAACATGAACATATGCTTTCTCATTAGACTATTTTAATCGATTGTATATGTCGACCTACACTACTATGCTTCTTATCTTCTGAATAACATCCTCTTTGTGTTATAGTTTAGCGGGATGTATACACAAAATGACTTAAAGATGAACAGACGTCTATCTTGTTACCTATGAACCTCCCTCAAAGCATGCAATGAAAGTTGCCATAGAAGTTCAACAAACCTGCAGTAAACATGTGAAATATATAATGGCTATAATGTTTACTCTTGACACATCAGCATGCAAACTTCACCTTAAAGGGTATGAATTAAACTTATATGAGTGTGTTAACGGAAAACGAAACATGTACTATCTACTATCTAGCTCGACCACTCACAAGAGGAATCATTTCCTGCTCCAAAAAATTTTCACTTCGATGATCTGTTTCCTTTCCTTGTATATAAGCTTCTCTTGCCCCGTATATACTAACACATTGGCCGTCAAAAAATAAATGGATTTTGGCTCATTTATCTCCAAAACTTGCTGCTGAAATTTTTGGGGATTTTGATCCATTTTTTATTGTTGTATTCAATGTATACAACTACTATATATCATGTATATTTTATTGTATATCATGTTTACAACCTATTTTTTCACTTCGAAGATCTGTATATTAGCTTCCCTTGCCCTGTATATAAACTTCTCTTCCCCTGTATATACTAACAAAATGGTTGTCAAAAAATAAATGGAATTTGTCCCATTTATCTCCAAAATCTGCTGCTGCAATTTTTGGGGGTTTTGACCAATTTTCTGTTGTTGTATACATGTATATGACTACTATATATCATGTATATTCTACTGTATATCATGTATAGATCCTATTTTTCACTACTAACAAAATGACTGCCAAATAATAGAGATGGGCTTTGGCTCATTTATCTCCAAAATCTACTTCTGAAATTTTTGGAGCTTTTGACATATTTTCTGCTATTGTATACAATGTATACGATTACTATATAACATGTATATTCTTCTCTATATCATGTATGCAACCTATTTTTTTCACTCCGAAGACCTGTATATTCACTTCTCTTGCCTTGTATATAAGCTTCCCTTGCCCTGTATATACTAACAAAATGGCTGTAAAAAAATAGATGGATTTTGGTACATTTATCTCCAAAATCAGCTGCTGAAATTTTTGGGGTTTTTGACCTATTTTCTGTTGTTGTATACAATGTATACGACTGCTATATAACATGTATATTCTGATCGATATCATGTATATAATCTATTTTTTCACTCTGAAGATCTGTATATTAGCTTCTCTTGCCTTGTATATAAGCTTTTCTTGCCCTATATATACTAACAAAATGGCTGCCAAAAAATATATCATTTTGGCCCAATTATATCCAAAATCTGCTGCTGAAATTTTTGGTGCTTTTGACCCATGTTCTGCTGTTGTATACAATATATACGACTGTTATATATCATGTATATTCTGCTGTATATCATGTATGCAACCTATTTTTTCACTCCGAAGACTTATATATTAGCTTCATTTGCCCTATATATATAAGCTTTCATTACCCTGTGTATACTATCAAAATGGCTGCCAAAAAATAGATGGATTTTGGCCCATTTATCTCCACAATCTCCTGCTGAAATTTTTGGGGCTTTGACCTATTTTTTGCTATCGTATACCATATATACAACTGCTATATAATATGTATATTCTGCTCTATATCATGTATACAATCTATTTTTTCACTTCGAAGACCTGTATATTAGCTTCTCTTGCCTTGTATATAAGCTTCCCTTGCCCTGTATATACTAATAAAATGGTTGCCAAAAATAGATGGGTTATGGCTAGAGGTGTCAAATGGGCGGATTGGGTTGAAATTGAAGATATGAAAATGGGTTGAAATAGAAATCGGATTGGGTCTTGACCCTCTCAAGTTTACATTGGGCTCAAATGGGTTGGGTTCAAATGGGCTAAAAAACGGGTTGGATCTTGACCCGATTAATTTCAATAATTTTAACATAGTGATATTTAATTTTTATAATCACAATTCGAATTTCAACTCATGATTCTTTTTATAAAAAGTAACAAATGGATAGATAAATCCTAAAAGATGTTAAATAGATAATAATTCATACCTTTAATATAGGAACATATCTTAGTAAAAAGTTTTAAAACGGGTTGAAATTGGAGATTGAATCGGGCTCAATTGAGGATTCTCTTAAATTAGGTTAGGCTTGAATGAGTTGAGATTGAACCCAATTTAAATTATCTTGAGCCTAACCCTTAAAATTCTGGGCTGGTTGGGTGGGTTACCTATGTTTGGGTTCATTTTTGACACCCCTAGTTATGGCCCATTTATCTCCAAAATCTGCTGCTAATTTTTTTGGGGCTTTTGACCTATTTTCTGCTGTTATATACAATGTATACGACTGCTATATAATATGTATATTCAGTTGTATATCATGTATACGACCTATTTTTTCACTCTAAAAACCTGTATATTAGCTTCATTTGTCCTATATATAAGCCTCCATTTCCCTGTATATATTATCAAAATGGCTGCCAAAAAAAAAAAGTTTTGGCCCACTTATCTCCAAAATCTGCTGCTGAAATTTTTGGGGATTTTGACCCATTTTCTGCTGCTGTATACAATGTATACGACTGCTATATAACATGTATATTCTTCTCTATATCATGTATGTAACCTATTTTTTCACTCCGAAGACATGTATATTAGCTTCTTTTGCCTTGTGTATAAACTTCCCTTGCCCTGTATATACTAACAAAATGACTGCCAAAAAATAGATGAGTTTTGGCCCATTTATATCCAAAATCTGCTGCTGAAATTTTGGGGCCTTTTGACGTATTTTCTGCTGTTGTATACAACATATACAACTTCTATATATCATGTATATTTTGTTGTATATCATGTATACAATCTATTTTTTCACTCTAAAGACCTGTATATTAGCTTCACTTGTTCTGTATCTAAGTTTCCATTGTCGAAAAGTGTGAGGATGTCTCGATGACATTGGGCCTTAGACCCAACGAGAGGATGCAAGGAAAAGAATCCACAATGGACTCGGATGGAATTCATGCGAGAAGAAAAGAGGAATATAATTAATGCCCATAACAGAATATAAAAGAAATTAATGCAGTACAACATTTTTTAAATTATGACAAATAACATAGAGGAGAATGATTACCGTGGTCGATTAAGAAATAAAGAGCATAGATTTCTCAAACGAGAGACTAACAACATGTCTATATACATGATTGAACTAGAACACCGGTATCAACAACGATGAAGAAACAACCATAAACAACAACTAACTGTGGCTCTTTGCCCAGACAACGTCCTAAACGTAGGAAAGATTGGAGCAACATGAAACGCCGATATCAATTTGGTAAAATACAATTAACACATAACCAACCTATTTTAAATAATGCTAAATGAGGTATCCCAATCTCACATAATTAATAAGTTGTGAAGCTAGACCTATACAATCACTTCAACAAAATCCAATTTCTTACACAAATATTACTACAACATATATATTATACATCAATAAACAATCACTAAGATAATGACAAATAATATGAATAGAGACTATAACAAAGATAATTACACCACATAAACATTTAAAGCATTTACTAAATCCAAAATCTTCTAATGACAGACTAAGTTCACTAAAAAAATTCAGAAAATAATCCTTGAAAAGTATTGATTAGGTACAATGAAAAAACATCGAAGCAAACTCAAGTACTTTATTTAATACCAATGGTGACAAACACTTATTTAAATGCTATCCTAAGACAAAGTGAAACAGAGCAAGATAGATTAAAACTTATGATCAAAGGCTATGAAAGCAATTCACAAAAAATGATTTCATCATTAAGAGCACATTGCTGCTTGGAGAAAAAGAGTCATACAATTCACTTTTATGATACACACATATTCAAAAAATTATGATTCACAGGATGACAAAGATTAAACTCAAAGGCGTTAGAGGCTAAAACATATACGAAAAGAGTTCAAGCTAAATGAAAGCCACAAACATCGCGAATCGCGATAAGATGTTTGAATAATAAATAGACCAACTTTAGACATATCGTGAAGTT
Source organism: Solanum tuberosum (assembly GCF_000226075.1). Lineage (NCBI taxonomy): Eukaryota > Viridiplantae > Streptophyta > Magnoliopsida > Solanales > Solanaceae > Solanum > Solanum tuberosum. The sequence goes on from NW_006239448.1 coordinate 30,783, forward strand.
GGAAGTGTGGTGGGCTGAAGCCTGAAGGAAACTTTATGAAAGAGTGGACTGGTAATTGGAATTGGGTCGATTGCTAATAGTGAGTTGTGTTGGGCTGAAAATTGGCCCAAATTTGGTCTTTTAGAGAGTTTGAAGGTGAGGTAAGAAAAGGAGTTGAACTTGTAATTAAGAAATAGCCAATGATATAGTCAAATGAAGTTAAGGTTGTAGCCAGATTGGTTTAATTTAGTAAATTCGGTTTAGAATTTAGATAAGATGATATTGATTCATTAAGAGGCTTCTTAATCTTAATGAAATAAAATAATTGACTTATTTATAAACTAATTAACTCGAAAACATAAACTATTGAATAATTAAACTAATCAAAACATTTAAGTAGAAAAAAATAAAATCTTTTTGAAATGATGATTGAATATTCATAAAATGTACTAATTATATATATTATTTTAAAATTCCAAAAGTGACAAAATTACATAACTTGACTAATTTGAATTTTATAAAACTAATTATTTTAAGTCGTTTGAAAAGTTAAAGAAGCTCAATGATCAATTCATATTGTGGAGGGAAAAAATTGGGTATCAACAATTATACTGCCAGTATACGACAATATACAAGATTTTCATATTTTATTTTTTATAAATATATTTTAAAAATTGATATACAATAGTATACACCCAATTTTTAAAAATATGTATATACTCATTTACAATAATATATAATATTATACGTTATTATACAAGATACGAACTTCATCTTCTTCCTTGAACCCAACATCATATTCATCCAAAACTACCTCACATCACCCAAAATTTCATATTTAGGATCCTCATTACTTAACTCATTTTTCTGCAACAGTTTGTACTCAAAAAATGAAGCTTATTTGTGGAAATTCGATTTTCAAATTTTGAAGCTCCGGTTTCAATAATGGTCGTCTATTATTTCAACGAAACATTAATAGTACTTCATAGTAACTCTAGTAAAGGAGATAAAACAATGACTTATTATATAAATTTCTCCAAAACAGGGGTCATTATTAATGACCCAAACAATATACATACATACATATGAAATCATTCATTTCACTCCAAACAAGCAAAACAAACAACTCAGTTAATTTCACATATGCAAATAAAGGCTGATCAGTTAAAAACACATGAACATGAGTCGGGTATCATAAACTAGAGGTAACAGAGGAAAATAACAAGAAGTGTTGAGAACGATTCTCTAAGTCTGATTGGTTTAAAGGGAGTTTCTAAACAAGACTTTACATCTACAACATAAGGAGAGGAGAACAAACTAATTATAAACAAGGTAGCATCAAGACAAGGCAGAATTAAAGTCATGTATCACAAATGCATATTTTAGCACCACGATTCGAGATAAATCAATCAATGCATCATACAAGGCCTAATTGAAAATCATGCTAAGGAAGTCAGATTTTTTGAAGCACACCAAAGCTAGAGCAGATGAACCTAAAATTAGGTGACTATGAAGTTCGAAACAGCCTATTAAGACATGCTTATTGACTGCGACAACAAAATGAAACACATGACTTGCCGAAATGAGCAATAATCTTTGTCGAATAGATTCAAACAAACAACCAGAATAGAACAAAAGAGGTTACATTCTAACTTAGCTTGTAAAGAAACAGAGACAATTAAATTTAAGTTTTCAATCCTTAAAAGGTTCAGTTATACATAAAAATATGATCCCTAAACTATAGAACTATGTCGTATCAACAATATGGGCACTGAAGAGCACCCGTCAACATCCAGTCAAGGATGCAGTCATGGTGATATATGTGGCCGCAAGGAAGAACTCGTAAGAGTCTTACCTCATCAAACTCGGCCGTACATATAGCACATGTGTCAAAATCTCCACATCTCTCATCCCATAATGGGATCAATAGAAATGTGTCGACAATGACACTCGGCTCATGGTGTGGCTCCACAGGTGGAGGAGCCTGTTGCGCCTCCGACGCCTGTGGAGGAGCCTGTTGCGCCTCTGGCGCCTGTGGAGGAGCATCGTCGTTTGCCTCTCGGCAGCAACGATGACAGTAACGAGTGAAAAAACAAATGAAAACAATGGAAATAGCTAAAAGAGCATAAAAATAGTACAACGCTGGTGGTGTCTTCACAGGCTCTGACCAGTACCTAGTCTGTCTGATCTCCGCCTCAATATGCCACGGCAAAATCAGCACCAGACACACCTACATATAAGAATTGTTCAAAATTAAAGTGTTAAATGTGTAGATGACACATATATATATTCACATCTAATTGTTGGTGCCTACAGGCTATCTGCTGAAGCATTCAAGATGATGAAACCCAATTGTTGAGGGTGGAAGCCCATGCCATACCCATAAGGCGTTTGACAAAAAATCAAAAGAGGAAGGCAGATTCCATCATCATCAATCTTCTTGCTCCGTAATCTTTAAATCTTCTTTCATTATATTTTGTTTATTAATTCCGTTTTTTTATCATTATCATCCCCTTAGGGATGAACTGAATTTCATTCTCTAAAAATAAGTGTATTTATCTTCTTCTGTTTTAACATACTCTGTTTTAGTTGTTGTTTTCCTTTGGGTATATGTATGTGTTCTTGTTCTTTTGAAAAAACTTAAGAAGCTATTTTCTTTTGTCCCAAAAACTGAACAACATATTACTTTTGGATAGTTCAGTGGAGTTAAAAAACTTAAGAAGCTATTTTCTTTTGTCCCAAGTTTTCTCATGATTTGCAAAAGGAACCTCCATGAAACTCTATCATGGGATTTAGACATGTCCAGTTTAAGGATGACATTTAAACCCTTCTTGTCTCTGGTCATGTTATGCATCATTTCCTGTGCTAGCATGATGTTATCAGTGATAGATCTACCTTTGATGAAGCCAGACTGATTAGGAGAAATGAATTTTGGAAGAATCGAAGTCAGTATGGTATTTAAGCATTTTGGAAATGATTTTGGAGGAAACATTTGCAAGGCTGATAGGTCTATGCTCAGAAAGAGACTCAGGGTTGTCTACGTTAGGAATCATGACAATGCAAGTGTGAGTCATGTATCTAGGTAGATCATTTCCAGAGAAGAAATAGCAAACCATAAGAAGTAGATCTTGAGCAATGATGTCCCAAGATTCCTAATAGAAATCAGCTGTAACTATTAGAACATGATTTATTACTGCTTAATTCTTATAGTTACTGTTGTATAGGTAGATTATTTACTGTATTATTAGTTATTCTGTTTCCACTATTCTAGGAGTCTAATATTTTATTTTCCATAATCTCTGGATAGTTTCCACCGTAGGAGGGACTGTAGGAGGGACTCTGTTAGTTTGCTGATGTATATAGTTCAGTTTATAACTGATTAAGAAAGAATCGTTTGCTTCATCTTGCTCAAGTCATTATATGGTTTCAGAGCTCTCGTCTTAACTTTCCCGATTATTTTTTTTCGATCCTCTGACTACCACCGCAAATTCTCTCTTAACATGCCTGAGAACGTCCAAAATGCGGACTCCACCACTAGCAGCAACTCTAACGTTGTTGTTCAGTTTAATCCTGAGTCCCAGCTGCCGATAAATCTTGTTGGCAGCCATAACTTTCCTACTTGGAAGGCCCAGATTTCCATGCTCATGCACGGGCACAATCTGTTTGGCCATCTTGATGGCTCTTCCCCAGCTCCTTCCACAACTATCACACAAAACAATAGAGACGTCGCAAACCCAGCCTATAGCCTTTGGTTCCGTTAAGATCAATTGATCCAGAATGCCATCATGGCTTCTGTCGATCCGACAATTGCTGTAACTGTAGCTGCTGCCTCATCTGCTCAACTTGATTGGGACTCTCTGCATCTTACTTATGCCAACAAGTCCCAAACACGAATATTTAGCCTTCGTGACCAGCTCGCGCGTCTATCAAAGGACTCCCGCCCAGTAGCCAATTATCTCCATCAAGTGCGCTCTTTCTACAACGAGCTCGCTACAGCTGGAGCTACAATCACCAACGATGAACTGGTGGTGAAAATTCTGAGTGGTCTTGGGTCCGATTTTCGTGAGATTTCCGCTGCAATTCGAGCAAGAGATTCTATCATCTCTTATGATGAGTTGTATGCGAAACTAATTGATTATGAGCTCTTTCTCTGGTGAAAATTCTGAGTGGTCTTGGGTCCAATTTTCGTGAGATTTCCGCTGCAATTCGAGCAAGAGATTCTATCATCTCTTATGATGAGTTGTATGCGAAACTAATTGATTATGAGCTCGTTCTCAAACATGAGGAAGTGAAGAAAGAAAACAGTGCCTTAACTGCTGCTATGGTAACTCACAACAAATCCATCAATTCCAACAATCGCACTGTTCGTCGACCCAACAGCACATCACAATGGCGTTCCAGCAATCGTACAACTGCTCATGCGCAAGGGCGTTACATCAATAACCTTGTTCGCTGTCAGTTATGCAATAAATAGGGTCATACTGCTAATGTTTGTCGGTCACAGTCTCACAATCATTTAGAGGCAAAGGCAAATTTTCTTTCAGGTAACCAAGTTGCAGAAAATCAATGGATTGTTGACTCCGGTGCTACTCATCATGTCACAAAAGAGTCTACCAATCTGGATGAATATCATGGTTCAGAAGGCATAGCTATGGGCGACGGTAAAAGAATTTCAATTACTCATCATGGTTATACTGAATTAGTTGCATCAAATAATGCTTTTAGACTAACTAATACTTTGTGTGCACCTGCTATCAAACAAAACATTCTTTCGGTATCAAAATTTTGTCAAGATAATCTGACATCCATTGAATTTTTCCCGTTTTCTTTCTTTGTGAAGGACTTAAAAACGCGGGCGCCGCTGGTCTCCGGTCGGAATAGGAATGGACTCTATGAGTGGCCCAATTTCACTGTTAATAAACCTACTGTTCAAGTTGCCACTACAACGGTTCCTCGTCAAGTCTGGCACCGTCGCCTTGGCCATCCCCATTCAAGAATCTTGAATTTTGTTTTGAATAAGTTCCCTTCCAGTTTCATCCCTGAACAAGTTTACTTTCTGTAATTCTTGTTGTTCAAATAAAGTTCACCGTTTTCCATTCAATTGCTTATCTCTAATTAGTACTGCTCCACTGCAACTCCTTTGTAGTAACTTGTGGGGTCCATCGCCTGTCCTTTCAATTGATAAAAAATGATATTATTGTGTTCATTGATCAGTACACCAAGTATATTTGGTTGTACACTCTTAAGACATATTTTCTAAGTTTCATCCCTTAGTGGAAAACTATTTTAAGCAAAAAATTGTCTCTCTGTATACTGATGGAGGAGGTGAATATAAAGGTCTTGATCCGTATCTCACTTTAAATGGAATTGAACACCTTGTATCACCTCCTCATACACCTTAAAGAGTGGCCATCGCGGAGCGTCGTCATCGGCACATTGTTGAAACTGCCAAAACACTTTTACACAAGGCATCCCTCTCTTCAAGTTTTGGTCGTTTGCTTGTCAACATGCTGCTTATTTTATTAATCGATTGCCTACCCAGCTTTTAAACAATACATCTCCATATGAAAATTTGTTTGGTGTTGCACCCAGATATGACTCACTTAGAACTTCTGGTTGTCTATGTTACCCATGGCTTAAGCCTTACGCCAATCATAAGCTTGAGCCTAGGTCCACTCCATGTGTCTATCTGGGATTCTCCCAAGTTCATTATGCACACCAATGTTTTGATCCCATTAACTCAAAATTGTTCATCTCACGCGATGTAAAGTTTTTTGAAAATATTTTTCCCTTTCACACAATATTCCCACATCTTAAAAATAAATCTTTTACGCTTGCGTGGGAAGTTGTTGGCACACCTACAGATTCTCAAACTCAAACTCTTTCGCATGTTATTTCACCACTTCCTTCTCCTCTTCCTGTTCGAGACATTTCTACCAGTGGCCAAACTTTGTGAGTCCTCTCCACCGACCAGAATCATGTGCATCCCTCAAGTTCAGGTAATTCACTTTCCCCTGCTTCTTTGCAACAACCCCATGATACAACCCCTAATCTTATCACCTACCAGCGCCGAAACAAAACACAAATTTTGTCACCTGCTTCTACAACCTATCCTACACAACCAGCGAGCTTGCCTTCAAATCCTGTAACCTCATCACCTCCTCCACCCCCGCCTTCTCCTCCAACCCGCCCAACAACCCGATCACAAAACAATATTTTTTGCCCTAAAAAACCATTTACTTGCCTTATCCAACTTCCTGCCAATGTTGCCCCTCATACCTTAAAGCAGGCTCTTAAACACTCAGAGTGGAGGGCAGCTATGAAAGCTGAAATTGATGCGTTAATTCAGAATCAAACATGGGAATTGGTTCCTAAAGATTCTAATAAGAATGTTGTTGATTGTAAGTGGATTTACAGGATCAAAAAGAAAGTTGATGGTTCTGTTGACAGGTACAAAGCTCGGTTGGTTGCTAAAGGGTTCACTCAGCGTCCAGGTCTTGACTACCACTGCACATTCAGTCCGGTTGTCAAGCCTACGACAGTTCGAATTGTTCTTACACTTGCAGTTCGGCACAATTGGGTTTTACATCAACTGGACATCAACAATGCTTTCTTACAAGGCCCACTTGAACAAGAAGTTTTCATGAAACAACCACCTGGATTTGAGAATGCATCTCATCCCTCACATGTTTTTCGTTTGTGTAAGGCTATTTATGGTCTCAAGCAAGTACCTCGTGCTTTTGTACAATGAACTGACATCCTATCTTTTCTGTTTGGGGTTCGTCAAGTCTCACTCTGATCCTTCTCTCTTTGTTCGCAATGACTCATATGGTGTTGTGTATATTTTAGTCTATGTTGACGACATCATCCTTACAGGAAACAGTTCTTCACTAGTTCATCAGGTTATCTCTTCTTTGGCTTCCCGTTTTTCCCTTAAAGATCTTGGCCCTTCTATCCTACTTTCTTGGAGTTGAGGTTCATCAAGATAGCGAAGGACTTCTATTGTCACAAGCAAAATATGTTTCAGATCTACTCCATGACCTTTTGATGCAAGACTGTAATGGTGTTTCCACACCCATGAGCTCTTCTGAAAGTCTTATGCTAAATCATGGTACTCCATCACATGATGCTACTGAATATAGAAAGGTCATCGGAAAGTTGCAATACTTGCTTTTACTAGGCCTGATGTTTCTTACTCAGTGAATAAATTGTCTCAATTTATGCATGCCCCATCTGAAGCTCACTGGAGGGCTGTTAAACGCCTCATTCGATATCTCAACAGCACTGCTGATTATGGCATTAGAATTACTCAAAGCAACAGTCTTAACCTCTCTGTGTTTTCTGATGCTGACTGGGCTGGAAACCTCTCTGATCGCAGTTCCACCACAGGTTATATTGTTTTTCTTGGGCTTACTCCAGTTAGTTGGTCATAAAAAAAACAACGTGTCATTGACCGCTCGTCCACTGAAGCAGAGTACCGCACTGTTGCTAGTGCAGTTGATGAGACCACTTGGGTGAAAAATCTTCTCAAGGAACTTCATGTCAAAATTCTCACACCACCTACCATTTTCTAGTGACAACCTTGGTGTCACCTACTTATGTGAGAACAATAATCTGCACAGCCGCATGAAGCTTATCGCTGTTGACTTCCACTATGTTCGCCAGCAGGTTAACGATAAACGCCTTACATTCAAGCACATTCCTAGTTCTGACCAGCTGGCTGATTCTCTCACCAAACCGCTTCCAAGAACCTCATTTCATTACCATTTGTCCAAGCTAGGTGTTGTTCCACTCCATCTAGCTTGAGGAGGGTGTATTAGAACACTATTTATTACTGCTTAATTCTTATAGTTACTGTTGTATAGGTAGATTATTTTACTGTATTATTAGTTATTTTGTTTCCACTATTCTAAGAGTCTAGTATTTTATTTTCCCTGATCTCTAGATAGTTTCCACCGTAGGAGGGACTCTGTTAGTTTGCTTGTGTATATAGTTCAATTTGTAACTGATTAAGAAAGAATCGTTTGCTTCATCTTGCTCAAGTCATTATAGTAACTTCATCAGGTCCAGGAGCGGAATTTGGATTAAAAGAAAAGACAATATCCTCCAGCTCTGCAATATCAGGCATTCTGGTATGATGATGATTATCCTGCACGGAGATCACACTTTGAATACAATCCAGGCTCCTAATATCCTTAACATGATTATTTTCAGTGAAAAGATTCTCATAGAAAGTGACAGCCTCCTCAGCTATCTGATCCTCATCTTCAATCCATTGTCCTGACTGGTCTTTGATCCTGAGAATATTAAAGCTTTCTTCTTTTTCTATTGAACGATTTAGTATTTAGATTTAGACACCTTCTTTAGCCCATTGAAAGTTTGCTTTCTGTCTCCAGTAAGATTCTTGATTTTTTCAGGTGCTTAGTCAGTTCTGCCTTCTTTTTGTTCAGCTCAGCTCAGCTCTAGATTGATCATCATTAATGGTTAAACATTTATCTTCTAGAATTGCGATCTCATTTTCCAGATGTTTTGTATCAGTAAAAATATCTCTCAAGACCCAAAGAGAGTTTAGAGCATGTCTGTTTAAGTTTCTGATGAAACTTCTAGAAAGATATTACTGTTCCATGCCTCTTGTACCCATCTTGTTTAGTCCAAAGATTCAAAAAACCTAAAATACTTGATAGAAGGAACTTTGGCAGTATGAAGATTGATTAGTAATGGAGCATGATCAGAGTCCACTCTAGGGAGATGTACCAATGATGAGTTTGGAAATTTTGTAGCCCATATATGATTATTATAAAGAGCTCTATTAAGCCTTTTCCAAATTATCTTTTCGGAAGCCCAATCATTGCACCAAGTATGAATTGGACCAGAATACCCCATATCAATTAAGTCACAATCCACAATGCAATTAATAAAAGGCATAGCTTTTTGAGGTCTGCCTCCTTGCTTCTCTGAAGCTTCAATGATACAGTTGAAATCCCCAAAAATACACCAAGGCTGGTTAATAGAGTTGGCCAGTCTTCTAAGATCATCACACAATGGTTCTCTTGGCTTAGATTCAGTCTTAGCATATACTATAGAGAAGACACTCAAAATGCCATTGTCACCCTTCAGAGAACATGAGCTGCTCCTGGTCATCAACTATAGTACAATCCAGAGAGTCATTGCAAAATAACCAAATCTTGTTGTTGATATATATTGTGAGAAGCCCAAAGCTCTTTTGTTATTGTGAAGCTTTAGGTTCCAAAATAGCTATAAAAGAATTGTTATTGGATACTAATAGGAATTTCAGTCGATCTCTAGAGCAGTTCTAATTCCCCTAATATTCCATATAAGTGTACTAATGATGCCCCTAATATTCCATTTAAGCCGTTTTGTCGATGTCAGTTTGAGGATAGAGAAGAGAGAATATTTTTTCGTTATTATTAGCTAACTAGTGATGGACGTTTAACTAAACTTTCACATGGTTAAATTCCGTAAAATAGAGCATGCAGACACTTCCAAGCAATAGGCATCTCAACGAGGTTGCCACGTGCAATAAATCTAGTTAAATATAAATAGAGGAGGACAAATCAAGTTAAAAGTTAAAAATACAAATGAGTTAGACTAGACGTACCAGTAAAATAGATGCCTTCATCTTTTATTGCAAATTGGGTTAGCTGAGATTAAGAAGCAAAAGGAACATCATGTAACACATGGTTATAGACAAAAAAAAAAAACCACAGAAATATAGTGGATAAAATTTGACGGGAATAGGCTAAGAGAAATCATTTAGGTAAAAAAGTTGACGAATTTCTATTGAATCAACAATGTAAATAAAGACGGTAGTTAATTTGATGTTAAAACCAACCCATTATTGTTTTAAAAAAATAAATAAATAACCCATTATTTTTATCAGGCAGAAAAATATGTTAAAGAAAAAGCGAAATAGTTACCCATAAATTTCAGGACTTCAAATTAACAAATTTAAGGACTTCAAATAGAAAAATTGTAATTAATTATATCTTTGTAAATTAACAAATAATTTTATATAACTATTTTTAGTAATATAAATAATTAATATCGAGATGGAAAAATAATATCAAAATGTTAGAAATAGAATGAATCAAGCAAAAGATTTTGAATTTCATACTTTTCCTGAATAAAATTATTGAAGTATGGAAGTAGAAAATTTGGAACCATTGGTTGAAAAAGAAACCAAAGAAAAAGAAGTTAAAAAAAGTAAGAAAGAGAAAAAAAAAAACGTTAAAAAGAAGAGAGAGAAAAAGAAATTTAGGCCATTTTCTGAAATGGGACCCAACTTTTCACTTGACACGGTATAACTAGGGAATAAGCAAATTATAAAATGTGGCAAAGAAAATTTTCGAATCCTACACAAACGACAAGCGTATTTCCTTTTGTCATAAGATTGGCAAAAGTATACAAAAATAGAATCCAGAACTTTTATTGAAAATAGAATAAAGTCATCACAAAAATGGGACCCAGCGATTTACTTTCCGATTTTTTTTATGTTACATAGAAGCAGACAAAGACAACCTTTTCCCATAAAATGGCAAAAGTATTATACAAAAATACCAGAATCTTAAATGGGATTTTCACCCAAAATGGAAATAAAGGCATTAGATATGAGATATGGGATCTGTTGTAATATTTGCAGCATGTGGGGTCTACTAGGTCAGAAAAATAGAACTTTTTTCATAGGACAAATGAGTAAATAAATAAACATGTTTTGGTATTTTTGTCTAACAACCAAATAGTATTTTTGGAGGGAATAGGGAGAAAAGAGAGAGACAATTGAATTTGGAGGGAATAAGGAGAAAAGTGGAGAAATAATAAGATTATTTTTAATTGATATAATAATATATTATTATCTAAACCATGATTAAGGATATATTTTAATTAATTAAATCTTAGTCATTAAATTTAATTTATGTCATATGTCATTAATCAAGGCTAGAACTTGGGAAAAATCAAGGAAATAATAAAGATCGAAATTTTAGTCTTACCGTAGTGCTGCAAAAGCTATAAAAAACTTAAAGTTGGTCGTATCTTCAAGTCACTGCGTTTTCAGATAAAGAGAATGTTAATAATATGAAGGTGATAATTTTAATGGTGATTCAACCCATTGATTTTAGATCTGAAAATTATTGTACATTATCTTTTTTAGAAAGCTTAGACCGAGAGATAAGCAAAACATCAATTAAAGTAACAAGAGATTCTTAATTATAGTCAAGATCTGTATTGATCGAATTCTTCGAGAACTCAAGAAACAACCCACAGATTCGCAACAACAACAAGTCAAATGCAACAACATAAATAAAGTGAAAATGTAGCGAAATGATTAAAAATGTCAACGATTCGAGGTATAACAAGCTTACCTTTGAGCTCAATAGTTGGAAGCAACTGAGCTCCATGGATTTGCACACCAAGAATTTGAGAAGAAGGCAAGAACACTTGAGCTACTTTCCAGATATTTTTACTTTTTGCTGTGTAGTTTGTTTGCTTTTTTGTTGGTCTAAATTGTGGTCCTTTTGTACTTCTAATACCTATTTGGCCTGTTGGAAAGAAAAAATAAATTTACCGCCCCATATAATTACGTGCCTTTTGCCTCATTTTGATTTATAGAAATTAAACATAGTCATATAAATATTCAGTGAGCACTTTAAAATACGTATCAATGTCTGTATTTTGTCTTTACGTTGATGAAAGTCAATACTCCTTTCTCTCATATTTAATTTCAGAGTAGACGCATAGATGTTCGTATGTGTTTGTGACTCGCTTAAATTTCTATTTTCACGTAAAGCTAACGGTGAGAAATTTAAGCGAGTCACAAACATATACTAACATTTTGTTGGATAAATAATTCTAGTATCTCAAAAAGAAATATTTGTATTATGTTCTTGGTTCATTTCTTCATATCTTGTTAATTGTGACATATTTTGATGACTATTGAAAGTCCTTAATAGTCTTCATGATATTCATTATGAGATATTTGGTCAGTTACCAAACATATTTGTTTAGTCAATTTGACCAAGCCTTAAATGACTTGTTGATGAGAAACATTATCAATTTCTCTACCGTTGTAGTAACCTTCCTATAATTGACAATTATTCATCTTTTTAATTATCAGCCATTAATCCTTTTTTGGCCATTAACTTGCATATAACGTTGTGGCCTCTTACTGGGATGAAAAATCTTTCCAATAAATATTCTTAGTTCTTTTCCTCTTGGAAAGTGAGACAAATCATAAATAAATCCTGTTCTTGTATGACAGTACTAGATGGTATTGGCCCGTGCATTTGTGTGTTACATCATGTATTCAAATACTTATGTGCTATAACATGTTTTCAAATGACATTTGATGACTGCGTAAAGTTTTATTTGCATAAATTAAGTAGAGTACAATTTTACTTTCAAAGTGATAAGATTGGCTTAAGAAGCACCAAACCAGAACGAAGTACATACCAACCGGCAACATCCTCCAAAGCTTTGTAGCATAGTTTTTGTACTTTTTTAGAATCACAATTACATCAGATCGAAGAAACCTTTTCATGAACTAATGGAACCAATCATTTACAGATAAGCATATCTCAAAGAAAAAGGTTTACATAATTAAACATGCCAATAAGATACAAACCCTTAAAAAAGTGTGATAGCTGAAACTCATCAATTTTGCGCATAAGCCACCTATCACTGCTGCGCTGCTAGTATAGGTCCTATGCTTATTCGATTTTTCCTGTCAAACAAAGACGGAATTGGCGAACTATCTATAACACAACTTTGATACTATAACCACCTCTTGCTACTTGTGCGTTATAAACTATATATCTCTCAAGGAAGCAATATCCTCTAACCTGGAGAAGATTTCATTCTAACAATGAATGAGTAACTTGTCATACAAAATTACTTTAGTAGCGGGAACATTTTTGGCAAGCATCTGGAAGTGTTATGCAACTTCATTGTCAATATCCTGCAAAAAGAAAATGCCATCACAATAAAGAGTGAAAAAGATACCGTAGATCTTAACATGTATAATCTTCTCGCTTTTAGAAAAAATAAAATTATGTAATCCTTGTGGCTCGGCCTTGTAATTAGGTGGCATCACGTGCATATATATAAACCATCAATTAAGCCAAGTTATTAACGTATTGAAATTTTGATTTGTAACCAGTTGAACTAACCGAATATCATAGCCTCAAGAAACAGTTGTAGCAGCATCCCAAAAACAGCAGCAGAAGTTGCTTCAACTGTAGTAAAAAATAGCAAGTAAGAAACAAATTTTTCTAATTCCAGCTACTGCATTAAATGAAAATATCTTCTGATTATACATCAAAATTTAACTTAAAAATCGGAGTACGATATGAAAGATATAAACTGTTAATTTTACACAAATTCATGAAATAGATAGTTATACCAAATTCAAACTAAATATGTACCTCGACATTAGAAGATGAAGTCCCGCCAAGGTCTTCCATATGAATCCTGTTGGTTACTTATTGAGCTGCTGAACTCTCTTAAGTAACATATCAATCATGTTGGATACTTATTCAACAATCGAATCTCTCAATTAACATATGATGCTACATATATGTTCTGTTATACATACTTATCCAAGTAACATTTCTTCCTTTCAAAGCCAAAGCATTCACCTGCTCAAGCTCACAAATAAACAGGACCAATATTGCTGAGTCTAAGCATGCGTTTATATTGTCGCTGGCTCTCCGTGGCAAGCTAAGAATCAAAGATATGATTTTCAAATGAGGTGTTATTGCTGATGGGAGTTGCTCCTTTTTCCAAGTTGAGAATGAAACTACTAATCTTTTTTTTTTTCAACTGCTATTTCACAAATGCAATTTGGCAGGACTTTCTTACTTAGATTTAATGAAAATGGGTAAATCTATAGGCTAGAGGAATAAAAATTGGAGGACCTATGATGAAAGCAGCGCTAATTGTAGTGGTATACAATATATGATTGGAAAGATTGGCAAAAATGCAAGGATTTTTCAGAATACCAATTGACCTAAAGAGAAGATCCTTCACGCTATGAATATTGACCTTTACATCAGACTTAGACGCAATATAAGACCTAGACATAGAAACGTGAAATATAATAATCAATTAATCACCAATACCATGGGACAACCTACAACTAAGAACTAAACAATTTAGTACCACTTCAAACCTTACAAAGTTAAGAGAACAAAAGTTTAAGCAAATAATAAGAATGTTTTAGAAGAATAAGCAATTGTCACCTTCCCCAAAATTGAAGCTTCAGTGTATGATGATCATCTTTCCCCGCAAAATTGAGCTAGCTGCGAATGTCACCTGCAAAGTAATTCGTTTCTGCAACTCAAAATTAAATGGAGGAAAAAAATCAAAATTTTTATTCTCATGAAATTCTATTATTCTACACACATTAATGAAGACGGCGACCCAATTACATAAAGAATCAGAAACAACAAAAATCATAAATAAAAGAAAAATGAAACAGAACTAAAACAACCCCTTGTAAAAATTAACACATAGACTACCCGAAGAGCAGTATATCGAAATTGGGACTTCGTCTAAAACAACTCGATCCGATGAGAGATTGAACGCTGATAGAAAGAGTTGGCTCAAAAGAGAACCCCCATTAACGTCTCATTACCAACCTCTTGTAAATTGAAGGAAGAAAGAACAAAGAAAATTCTTCATTCTATCAGGAAAAATATGAATTGCAAACAAATAGAGAAAATTAATTTACCAGAATTGAAAATCAGGGATGAATGCAACCAAATAGAGGCAGAAAAAACCAAAGATGTGCGCAGCTTCTATCACCGACAGAGAACTGAGAAATTTCCACATGCTTTGTTGTGACCTGTGCGGTGGCTCTTCAATTTTTAGGTAAATGACACGTTGCAATGTGGTCTTATGTGAAGTCAAAAATACCCTTGAACAAATACAAAATGCCTTTAAGCATACATGTTGTTGATACCAAGCTTATACCCACACTTCTATAATAGTCGAACGAATATATACTAAGTTTTCATATTTAGTCTTTGTTAGATTCTGATTCTTAGTTTTATACTAAAAAAATTTGTTGAAAAATAGGAAATATAACTATATCAGGTGAAGTATCCTTAACAAAGTGTCCTCTGACACACCTCAAGAAAAGTTAATGTGAAGGATGCCTAACTTTGTTTCACATTCTTTCTCAACGTCTATATTTTCATAGTAAAAAATAAGCCTATGATTCTATAACTAGCATATTTTTTTTGGAGGCAAAAGAGCCGTACATGCATGTTGTCCATATCATAATGCATTATATTATAAAGGCCAAATCCATCGGTTGCCATCTAAAGTTGGCATCAATTTTTATTTAGACACTTCAATTAAATTTTGCTTATTTTAGATACGTCATGTCATGTTCTATTGTGTTATTTTGACACTTTTTGCTGAGTTGGCATATTGAGTGCGTTGCACTGTTTTTGAGCTCGTGAAAAGTTTAATTATTGTACATTTTTACTTTTTTCTTTATTTCTTTTTCTTCGTTCTCTCTCCTTCCAACACCTCCTCCATCATCCACCACCGTATTCAACCTTCTCCCCCTAATTTTCTCACCATTCGATTGTCATGAACCTTGCCGAAATTATTCAAAAACTTCGTCGAAGAAGAAAAAGACTGGATTAGGCCGTGAATCTGGAGGTTTTGATGGTGGTGCATATCTTTTTATTGCTCACATCTAGCCATAATAATCTTCTAAGATCCCTTTCCTTTTCTATCCTTCAATATGCAAAATTCTTTGTACTGCAATTTTACCTCTAGGAAAGCATAAATTATTTGGTCAAACTCAAAGCTGATAATTTTGACTGTTTCGTCAAAAAGAAAAAGATGATGAAATCTCATCGAAAGTAATTACTCAATGGAGAACAATTACAATAATCAATTAGGGGAGAATTTAGGTAAAAAAGGTCACTTCTTTTATGGAGGAAGTTAAGTTCTTGTTGCATCCCCAAATTCATTATTTATGAAAGAGATAGAAGCGGAGGTGGAGATTGTTATGACCTGATGATAGTGAAAATAGATGGAGGAAGTACTTTTCATTCCGTTAATCTTTCATAATTTTATCAAATTCGAAAAAGATGTTCATGGTGGTCAGAGGAGGAGAGATGGAGATGGTGAGAAAGAAAGTGGGCACTGCAAGGTTTTTTGATTTTTTTTTAAAAATAAAATGAAACTTATTTTTTAAGTAAAT
Source organism: Solanum tuberosum (assembly GCF_000226075.1). Taxonomy (NCBI): domain Eukaryota; kingdom Viridiplantae; phylum Streptophyta; class Magnoliopsida; order Solanales; family Solanaceae; genus Solanum; species Solanum tuberosum. The sequence continues at coordinate 46,999 of NW_006239448.1, forward strand.
AACTAATTAGTTTTAAAAATATGTTTTTGTTTATAGTACATTTATTGTTAATTGTTTTTGGTTTATATGCCACATGTCTTCAGTTAATTCGTTACTTTGACACATCATCGACGAGTGTGTTACACTCTCCTTAGTGTTTTTGCTGATTGTAAAAAAGTGTCAAAATGACACAACAGACATCTACATAAAGTGTTTAAAATAAACAAAGGCCGGTTAAAGTGTCTAAATAAAAGTTTGTGTCAACTTTAGGTGGTTACCGAAAAAGAGAGGTACACTAATTCACTGATGTGACATATTTGCAAAATTTTAGTCTCAACGTGGTTCTATGAATTTTTACCAAAAAAAAAAATGGTCCTATGAATAATTTTTTTTTAATTATTTTGATAATTTTCTCATGTGATCCTATCTTTCTTTATAGGGTAAAGGGTCAAAAATACCCTTCAACTTTCTTTTATTGATTAATTAAATTTTCACCGTTAAAATAAAATTATTTTTATCCCTACTGTCTACAAACTTGTCACATATACCCCTCAATTGAATGAAAAACTCCAAATCAACAAAAATAACCTAATTTACTTAAATTAACCAATTTAAACCCGACCCGTCCCACTAATCATTTAACCCACCTATATTCATCTTCATCTTTTTGGATATATACCTAAAAGCAAAAAACAATGGAAGAAAATACATTTTAAAGACATGAATAACATTTCCATAACCTAAGGGGATTAAGTCGGATCCGATTAAGTCTATACAAGTAGCCTAAAACCTCAACCTCCCCAACCTCCCCACTTCTCCCAGACGCTTAAACCCATCGCCATCGTAATCACTGTTCTGGCGTCATTACAAAGCCCCAGCAATTCGGTCAGAAGCTCTTATGCCGTAAGCATGAGGTGTTTCAATCGATTTATCTCTCATTCTTTGTATCATCGTTCCATAACCATTTCCACATATCAAACACCTTATGTGCATTCACAAATTCCACAGTCCAAGATGCAAAAAATTCTAGAACCCATTTCTACAGTTTTACTAAACCGTTAAGCAGTTCAAATTTCACAACATCAGTTGACAAATCAAAGTCGGCTTCATCATAGAGAGTATCAGCGATAGTTAATAGGATTTCGCGTCTAACGTTGCTGGAAGTATCCGATTTGGGGGAGGTTTTGAGGAAGAGAGTGGGGTATTGCCTCTAATGGCAATGATGATGCTCGGGATGGGAGTTGTGGAAAAGACGGAAAAGAAGGCGTGAAGCTTCAAGAGGATTTGATGTCGATGAACAGTAGGAAATATGGAGATGGTGAATAAATTAGGTAAAAAATGAAAATGAATACAGGTGGGTTAAATGACTAGTGGGTCGGGTCGGGTTAAAATTGGTCAATTTAAGTAAATCGGGTTATTTTTGTTGATTTGAGGTTTTCCATCCAATTGAGGGGTATATGTGACAAGTTTGTAGACGGCAGGGGTAAAAATAACTTCATTTTAACGGTGAGGGCATAGTGAATCAATAAAACAAAATTGAAGGATATTTTTTACCCTTTTCCCTTCATTATATTCACTATAACATTATTTTTTTGACTTTCTTTAATCTATTCTTACATTTTTATTTTTTCACTTTTATTTATTCGAAACTCCAAAAAATTCAGGGCTTTTCCGACAAATGTTGGCATTTTGAAGATTTCTTTTCCCCTTGTCCAAAAATAATAAATATTATCATATTATAAATAAATTCAATAAGTTTGACACTTTCTTCTTCTTACTTTTCTAACTAGATAGAGCATGGCCCGTGCTAAGCACGGACCCAACATCATAAGTTTCATGAAAATTATTGCAATATATAATGAAGTGTCTGAAGGCACTATGCATTTATATTTTTACCTTTATAATGTATTCATGTTCATCAAGTTGGTGTAGCCATGTAACTATTAAGATTAGCAGCCAAAACACAATATCAAACGTTACTAAGTACTTGCATGTGATTGTTGAAATCATGCATCTTAAGAATTCAAATTACAAAGAAAATATAGCAACTCCAGCAAAGCTTACATACATATATTTAGTAATACTTGTACAACACAAGGGGCATGTCTCTTTGTTATCGAACCATGGAGGAACACAGAAACATGATATTTTCATAAAAACAAGGGTGAAGGAGCAAATCTTCCTTTTTTAAAAAAATTATGCGGTACAGAGTCGCTAGTTTTGTTTTAGTTCCTTCCTCGCAGACATTAGCTTCTCCGAGCTACTTGCTATTTCATCAGTGATTCTTCGTCACAACACACAAACATTTTCTTCAATAATCCAAAATGGTAAAATGTTCCCTTCTATTTACAAAATAACAAAAAATGTTTGAAAAATTAGTTCTCAACATTCAGATGCTCACAATTATTAAAAATAGAAAATTAGAACATGATACATTTTATACATATATCATATCAAGGGAAGTGTTCCACTATTTAAAGCAAATAGTTGAAGTAGAGATGCCATGCCATTGCACTACTATTGCAAATCTAAGAAATATAAACAGTAGAGTGATCCATCAGTCAAACTGGACCTATCAAGTTGTAAATTCATCTATCTACCTTCTTAGATTAGTTTTGAAATGGTCATTCATCATTGACCTATAGTATGTTCAAATTGCTCAATCCATACTAATATTATATCATGTTATTTTGCATTCCTTTCAGTTGAATATGAAACACATTCTTTTAGCTATGTGAAACTGTGAAGTTTGTTGGTGTTCACCTTACTTTGAGCACGATTCGAAACTCCTATTTCCCAAATCCGCTCTTCAGGTCTCCCAAAATCCTCAGTGTTAATTGCAGTCACAATTCAAAACATCTAAAATCCTCACTGTTAGCCCTGAGGACCATTCAACACTCCCTTTTCTTTATATGAAGTCGTGGTTGTTTGAGTACACTTGAAGGGAGGTTAGCATTTGCTGCATAGGTCCTTTATTCTCTTCATCCTAAGGATTTGAGGTGATTTATTTTCCCCCATAAATTGTTTGTTTTCTCCACTAATTTGTTCTTTTCTTCATCAATATATTTTCCTATTTTATATTTTTAGAAGATATTCTTTCTAAATTTATGCATAGCTATTTTTATGAGGATTTCCCCACCTACCTTTTGTACAATGCCAAACATAGCAATTAAATGATCAAATGATTAATCAAGTGAAGTCAACACACTTTCAGAAATAAGCATCACAGCAAGTACCTGAAATGTTGTTGTCAAAGAAAATGACGTATGAAGCAGACCTATGTGTCTTCCCATCCCAGTAGTAGTTGCAAATGTCAAATGAAAGAAGAAAAGAACTGATTAGGAAATGGAAAAAACTAAAGTTTTTAATGAGAGAAACTATATGTAACAATCTAATCCCTCGTTTTAAGTATTAGTACCCCATTCCTTGATTTGAAACTTTCAGTAGGTTTATACAATGTTTTGGGATATTTTGGGAAGTTCGATTTGGGATTCAAGGAGTTCGGGGGTGTTTCGACACACTTTGAATAGATTTTGCAAATGCAGATTTTCTACTAATACAACATGCATCGTGATCCTAGGTAGTACAAATTTAGCTAGTCCTAGAAACTTGGAACAAATTTAGATAGTACAAATTTAGCTAGTGCAGATTTTGGTCTAGCCTTTTCCCCTTCTATCAATAAGCGCCTAAGCTTTTGGTCAAACAATCCAATCTGATTTACAAGGCTTATGGATTGGTCTAGCGCTCCGGTTATAGGTATTTCAGATAAACAACAAATAATTCTACTACTTGAAAGGGAATAAAATTTCAACATAACCATACTTCAAGAGTCTTTAATTTGAGTTTCCATTCTGAGGATTCATAAAGAGTTCCAGGCATTTTAAATTTTACTATTACAATAGGGATGGAACAGAAGATAACATGACAAGGAGCATTGAAATATTTTATCATTTGAACGGTGTACATACCAGTGGCTGATTGAGTAGCCTCAATAGGTATTTTAGAAGCCAATGCAAACAATGCTGTGAAGTATACTATACAAATAAGATTATCAGCAGCCAATCTAGCACAACAACTGATGGTGACTTCTGCAGAGCTTTGAAAATAGCCACATAGATGACAGCTGAAAGGTAGTAGGCAATCTTTTCAGCCATTGATAAACGAATTAAGGAAATATCAAATTGTAGTAGATAACTCACTATGTAGCATAGATGTGTTCTAGAGTAAAATAATAATCATCACAATTATGTTAAATTATGTTTTAGGCCTAACTCATACCCCAAAAGCTAGCTCAAAGGGAGGAGGATTGCCCAAGCCTTATAAGGAGTCTACCCATCTCATTAACCACCGATGTGAGACTTTTGTCATTCTTTAACACCCCACCTCACGCCCAGTAGTATCTGGTGTATGGGCAATTTTTGATTTTGGGGACCCAACATCGGGTGAGACGAACCCTGCTCTGATACCATGTTAAATTAGGTCTTAGGCCTAACTCATATCCCAAAAGCTAGCTCAAAGGGAGGAGAATTGCCCAAGCCTTATAAGGAGTCTACCCATCTCATTAACCATCGATGTGGGACTTTTGTCATTCTTTAACAAATTAAAGATGCATGCATCATTAAATGACATCAAGTTTGCTATATTTTCAACGACTTCTTTATCTGTAATGTTCTCCATTAGCTACGTCAACTAATATAAAAGGTTGTCAAAGAGTAACTTTCATGATGAAATAGAATTTTCTTCTATGCGGATACATTGTGTCTTTGCTGTTATACAAAGGCTAGCGTTCACTACAGAAAAATTGTGAATTACATGGGAATTTTCCTGGGGATTAGTATGAAAATTCCCAGGAAAATTATTTTCCTGCAAATTTTCATACTAATCCCCATAAAAATCCCGATGTAATTCACTTTTTTCTTGTAGTGGTTGTCTTTAGCAGAAGAGATGAAAACTGAATGTCATGCGTACAATCAAAAATCCAAATACACGAAAGCATATGCTACAATAAAATACACAATTGTAAAATCTCAACTCCGAGCAACAATACTAATTAGATAAGAAGTCATATTTTTGATAAATTTTTAACTAAGAAGAAGCAAGAATAATTTCTCAGAGAAATAAGGGGCACACCCTCACTTTTTGCTTTAAATAACTAAACCTAGAAATTTGTACAACTTTTGCTGTACAACGACTAATAAAATTAAGTTGTGGTTACAATTATATTAGGCAGTTAGTATTTCAAAAGAGTTAGTTGACACTGTTCACGACAGTAAGTTAGCTCAGGCCTCAGTTAGTGCAAAGGCTGGCCAGTTCAGTAGTTCATTCAGGTTGTGTATAAATACAAATTGTAATTGTACATTGATCACATTGATCTTTCTTCTCCCTTCTAAACTTTGTTAGCTAAGTACTCGGATTTTCCTGTGTTAGCTGTCATCTTCTTTTAGTTTATCTCCTACATTAACTATCTTTTTGAAATTTTTGATTAAGAATAAATGAATCATAATCATTAAACAGAACTACAAAAGACTATCTCACTATTCATTTAACTTAACTTTTAGTGTCAAAGCTTAGCCTCACTTACTGATAAAAATTTAAGGAAAAACAGTTTAATATGAAATTTTATCAAGTATTTCCTTTAACATGTTTATACATAAAAAAATTTATGAATATTAGCTCAAATACTTGAACTTTTTGGTGTTTATAACTTCAAAGCATGTCTCTATCCCATCATCACACCAAGTGTAAGCAATTTGGGGTGTGAAGATTATGAAAAGCTTGGCTAGATCTGGTTGTGCGGTGGTTTAAGTTGTTGTTACTGTGGAGGTTGGAGGAGGAAAGAAAAATAGTGATGGTGTGCGGCGGAGATGAAGATGGGTGAGGGAGAAAGTATATATGATTTCGCCGGCAAAAATGGCGACGACGCCGGTGATGGCTTTCTTTTGGTCGTGAAATAGGGAGAATTAGAAATGCCAATGATTAATTAAAATGTTATTATTTTACATTTTATTATTGGCGAAATGGTCTGGTGGACCCTTATACTTGTATCAGTTTGTATTCTGAACCCTTCTACTTACAACTTTGTCATCTGGACCCTTAAACTCAATAAAACACAATTTAACAAACCCTCTGACCGTTGACCAGACTTATGTGGCAGTAAGATGTCTAAGTTGGCAAAAGTGTGTAACTACACGCCTATTAAGGCGAGTGAGGAGCATTTTTACTTAAAAAATACTTGAAATTATAAAAAAAATATTTTTTTAAAACCATTAATTAAAAACTCCTTCTTCTTCACCCATTACACTTCATTTTCAGCCATATTCATCCCTTGCCCAACCCTTTTTTCTTTTTTTCCACAATCTATTTTTCTGCTAGATCTAGTGTGTTGGCTTAGGTTGTTGGTTTTGTGAGGTTGGAGAAGGAAAGGAAAATGGTCATGACGTGTGGCGGAGATGAAGGCAGGTAAAAGAAGGAATATGAGTGGTTTCGCCTGCAACAATGGCGACGGCGGCGATGGTTTGGGCCATGAAACAATGGGAAGGGGAGAAACTATAATGGGTAGATTTATTAATATATCTGACGTGGATATGACATGTCAATTATATAAAGGAGAGTGAGCTACACACATGGTTGGAGGGGCTTAAAAGTCTCATTTTAATTGAGTTTAAGGGTCCAGATGACAAAGTTGTAAGTAGAAGGGTTCAGAATACAAACTGATACAAGCATAAGGGTTCACCAGACCATTTCGCCTATATTATTTGGTTAATAATTTTAAAAAATAGTTATGATATAATTATGATGTGGCATTAATATATCTGACGTGGATATGACATGTCAATTATATAAAGGAGAGTGAGCTACACACATGGTTGGAGGGGCTTAAAAGTCTCATTTTAATTGAGTTTAAGGGTCCAGATGACAAAGTTGTAAGTAGAAGGGTTCAGAATACAAACTGATACAAGCATAAGGGTTCACCAGACCATTTCGCCTATATTATTTGGTTAATAATTTTAAAAAATAGTTATGATATAATTATGATGTGGCATTAATATATATGACGTGCATATGACATGTCAATTATATAAAGGAGAGTGAGCTACACACATGGTTGGAGGGGCTTAAAAGTCTCATTTTAATTGAGTTTAAGGGTCCACATGACAAAGCTGTAAGTAGAAGGGTTCAGAATACAAATTGATACAAGTATAAAGGTTCACCAGACTTTTCCCAGCAAAATTGTTTCAAGTTCATTTTTTCTATTTCGCTTTATTTAGCTCATTTCTATTTTCAACGTTAATTAGTTAATTAGGATCTGTTTTCTTACCGTTAGCATTACGTGAATCATGTCCGAAAATCACTCTTTTAATGTGAAGGGTGTCTGACTTTGTTTCACATTTTTTCTCAACGTCTGCATTCATAGTCAAAATTAAGCCTATGACTCTATAACTAGCATATTTTTTTGGAGGTAAAAGATCCATACATGCATGTTGAACCAAACTAAGCCATTATTTAAACCAATTCATCAAAATAATACATTTTAAATTTTTTTTACAAAACTAGTATAAACATATTTCTCAATAACGTTTTAGGATATTTTTATTTTAAAAATTTAACAGATAAAAATTGACGGAGGTGGAAACGTTAAATGAATAAATGTTACCCTGAGTAGCGTTTTAAGCCCAATACGTAACCTAGGTCCACATCAAATATTTTCAACCCACTTAAATAAACGGTGTCGTTTTCATTACCTCAATTATTTGTCACCCCAATTTCAAATCCATTTACCTAAAACAGTAAAACCCTTACTAGCTATTCAAGAAATTTCTATCCCTTACAACTCCATTTTCAATTCTTGCTGTTACTAGAGGGCTTAGTATAGTGGTGGATCAATCATTCTTTTGTTTGCAGGTGATTTTTTGGTACTCAGCAATGGAATGGTTTCCACCTTTTGTGATTTTATATTTTTAGTACAGTGGTGGATCAATCATTATATTGTGATTTTATATTTTTTTCAGATGACAAGCAATATCATATAGGTTGGAATAGAGTATTTTTTCTTTGCTTGAGGTATGTTTTTTCCTTATAAAATAGTAGAAGAAATGTTTGGATTTAAGAATCTCTATCTTCTCATATTTATATCGTTTTTGTTTTGTAGAATACTTCTGAATAGATTCAATCTAATATCTTAGATTCTTGTATGCCGTGTTCTTATTTAGAAGATTCATGTATGTTGTAAAGTGAACATTGAAAAATGCCAAATTGGAAAGAATCAACTCGACTCAATCAACAGTAACCCAAGAACAAACTCAATATTTTAAAAATCAAAACTCAACTTAGATTAGTTATCAGATGCTTTGCTAGGCTAGTCTATAATGCCATTGCTTATTACTAACATTATCTCAATCTAAAACAAGTATATACTATAACATTTTCGTCCAAAAGGTTAATTGCCTCACAGGTAAACTATCTTAATTCAACGGCATATTAAACAATGATATGTATTAAATTCTGTGTGTTTGTGATTTATCTTTTGAGGAGAAATGAGGTACATGCTGATCATTTACATCCTATGTTCGTAGGCGAGGAAAAGGTGGTATTGCTGGTAGAAGGGCTCGTGTTGTTGAGAAAGGATGAACGCCTATTGAAATGGACGAATCAGCCTCGGAAGATGATCACACAACTTGTGATATTGGTTCCATTTCAAGGGGTCAAACTCAGGAATTCACTCCCGGGACATCAGGTATGACATATCAACCAACAAATACTGATACTGTTCCATACACGACGTCACAAATATTAAGGAATCCAAGTCTTTTGTGACTTGAGAATTTATTTGGTGGTTCTCTGCTTCAACATTTTGAGAATGCCCCTAACTTTAGTTCATCACCTGGACTACCAATGTCCATTGAGACCCTTGATGTTGTTTATAATTTAGAGGACTCCAACATTAATATAGAAAGTAATGAATTGGATGATTCCAACGATGAAGTGGAGAATGCAGGCGAATGTGGTGAACCATCAGTGAAGGAGAAGCGTATGATTTTTCCCAAGCGTTGTGGGACTGGTACTTTTAACATCTTTATATTATTTTTTGACATAAATGCTCCTCGTTTTAGTTGAATAATTGAAAATTACCCTTGCTTGTCAGGGAGTCACTATCTTTACTAGCATGGCAAAAAGAAACAAGCAAAGAGAAACAAAGAAGTGTAATTGAGAGGTTTCAGGTATCTAAGCTTAACTATAACTTGAAACTTTAGAGTAGTGAACTAAATGTGCTAAGTTTGTTGACAGGCTGAAACTGAAGTTTCACATTACATTGTACAATGATTCTGATGCCAATAGAAAATAGAGAGAACTTCTAGCGTCTTTATTTTTCATTTACTTTATATGATGGCCTGAAACGTTGGTCAGTGAGGATTCATAGCTGATACAAATTTCTTCATATGATGGACTAGGGACATGTGTATTAATTACTATAATTGGTTGTGGTAGATTTTTTGATGGTCGGAAGAAACATGATCAGTGAGGATTCATATAGCTTGTGCTAGGTGAATATTTGTAGCCCAAGGAATTGAAATTGGGGTCTTATTTAATCTGTGGAGGGTGTTTTATGTAGGATGGAATTTATGATTTTGACAAAGTACCTGCATTGGTTGCCCTTCATCTGAGCTACAATGAACAGAGCATATTTTATGGCCCTTTTGAAGGTCAGTAAGTTCTTGAAATTTTGGTGTAGTCACAACCCTTTGTGTTGGCTTTATTCCCTTTTCATATGGAACACAATTGACAAATACTGGGATATGTTTATTCTTGAAAGGTTTCAGCTTATATGCTTAGTAGCTGCCCTAGTTCTATGGCTATGAACTTTGTACTGTGTTTTTCATTTTAATTGCTTGGTTCTGCATATTAAAGAACAACTGATAACTATTTTCAGCTGAGATTGTGCCTTGAAAATTTTATTACAAACAATGGCTGAATCTAATCTTTCCTGCTATGGTTGCAAAAAAGGTCCTTGAGGACTATATCAAATAGAGCTTGCTCCCTCTGGTTTTACCTGGTAAATTTATATAGAGAAACATAGTTAGTGAGGATTCATATAGTCACATATATTTTATGAAGGGTGTATATTTGCTGCATTAACGCAAGTGTAACTGACCTGTCTTCTGTTAATATGCCAAAAAAGCTTTTAGAACACATCCCAAAAAATTGACATTGTGCAAGTAGTTTTAGAACTAGTTAAAAATCAACATTGTGTTCAGTTGGCTTAGAAAAAAACATTGTCATATCATTATTTATAATGTTTGGGTATGTATTATTTGACAAGAATTCTCTATTAACTCCTAATTTATGCAGAAATGAGCTATTGAGGCAACGCAAAAAGCTAACACGACTTTGTTTGAATACGAGCACATGTCATACTTGTTTGAGAGCTACAAAGTGGTCGCTAGGCGTATATTCTCAAAATACTATCTCGTCCTTTTGTAATTACGTTGTGATTCCTTCAAAGTTTGTGAATAGTGGTTTTTAGTACTCTATTAGTAATGGTATTTAAATTTGAATTGTGAAGTTAAACTTATACTCTTCAAGTTTGTGAAAGTGGTATTTAATAGTATTACTAATTGTATAGTCTCTAACATTTCGAGTTGTTTGAAGTATTAGCAATCTGAGCATTTCCAATTGTCTATTTTGTTTGAGGCATGGTTTGTGTTTTTCCAATGGTTATGGAAAGCAATTTTGCTAAGATGGGGGTTATACTTCCACCTCTAATCAGCTAATGATATAAAGTTTATACAAATTACGTTATATGATGGCCTATTTGGTTAGTGAGGATTCATACAATTTGCAAATTTTATAGTATAATAACCATTAGGAGGTCTCATTCTTTATATTTTTTTTACTTTCATATTTTTATTTTCCTTAGACAGAGGTGATTATAGTTAAGGTCAACGCATTAAGTAGATACATTGCTAAATCCGTTCAATAGTTCGATAAAAAAATCGTGTACACCAATCTTGTTATTGTGAGTAACGTTTTACACCTAAAACGTTACTGACGTTTATTAACTTTAAAACGTTAGTCACAGTTTTTTCATTTAACGTCGCCTTTTTGTCCATTGAATTGTTAAAATAAAAATACCCTAAAACGTTACTGAGAAATACGTTTATATTAGTTTTGTAAAAAAAAATTAAAAACTTATTATTTTGGTGAATTGGTTTAAATAATAGCTTAGTTTGGTCAAAAATTCTTTGTTCATATCATAATGCATTATAAGGAATTTTTTACCAAAATAAATCACTATTTAAACCAATTCACCAAAATAATACGTTTTTAAAAATCTTTACAAAATTAGTATAAACGTACTTCACAATTTTAGGGCATATTTTAAAAAAAAATAAAACAGCGTTAAGTGAATATACGTTACTGCCAGTAACGATTTTAGATTAAAACGTAATAGGGGCCCACATCTCTCAACCAAACGGTATCGTTTATTTTTATTACCTTCAATATCCATTACCTTTCAAACCTACTGATGTAAAACCCTTTCAAACCACTGCTGTAAAACTCTTTCCCTGATTCAAAAATTTTCCAGCCCTCACAACTCCATTCCCAATCATCGTCGATAATTTGTGGATGAAGAGAAGGTGTCAAAGAACAAAAACACAGGAAGACAAAGAATGGATCAAAACCCATTTCGTGGATAAACGGTAGCTCTTATATTATTTTTTTATGACAAGAAAAACCCGCAGTCGCTATATTTGGGTGCGCACAGGATAAAACTCCCACTCCTATGTAATAGCTCGCAAATCACATAGGAGAGGTAACCCGCACTAGCCAAGTCCGGTTCGACGAGCTCGACCCAGAAGCAAACCCCTTGCTTTCACTGGCAAGAGGTTTCGAACTTGAGACCTCCAACATGGAAGTCCCAAGCCCAAACCACTGGGCCACCCCGAAGAGTACGGTAGCTCTTATACTTCAAAATCAATTTTGGGGTTTTCTTGTTTTAATGAGTTTCACGACAAATTAAAGCTATAAATCTTTCGAAAAGCTTGGAACCAAGTTATTTTTTCTGTGTTTGAGGTATGTTTTTTTTTCTTATAAAATAGTAGAAGGAATGCTTGGATTTTAGTATTTCTATATTCTCGTATTTATATCATTTTTGTTTATGTAGAATAATGCTAAAAAGATCCAGTCAAGCAATTTGGATTTTTGTATGTGTGTTTTCATTTAGAGGATTCATACATGTGATGCAAAGAGAAACAATGAAAAAAAAAAATGTTTACAGGAAAATGGAAGGGAAAACTATAACTATGAGGCTGACCTTGCAATCTGCCTCTACTAGCTAGCTAATCACTGTTTCTTGTTTCTATTATTTTTATTTATTTTTTAAAAAGATGAAAGAAAGTGAAAATATGTGTGTTTCATTTTTATAGGTACTTATATGGCTGGTTATAGTGCATATCAACTGGATTCCAGTCTACTTGAACCATCTGTATTAGCCTAACAACTTACCCATAGGTTTGAGATATATGGGATGAAAGTGTTAATACGATTTTCAATACGAGGAGGTGTGATGGAAAGTTTTGGGACCTCGAAAGGAAATATCACATCCATCCGCGAGTCTTAGAAGTGACTAATTATCAGGATTATATGGTATTTATAGATCAAATCGGCCTATTGTTGATCGTAGCTTGATCACTTCACTAGTAGAGAGATGGTGTCTTGAGACTCATACGTTTTACGTTAGGACGGGAGAGGCAACAATCACCTGGCAAGATGTAGAAGTGTAGTATGGCTTACCTGTGAATGGTGATCCAATACTTGGTAATGTAGAATGAACTCAATGTCACCAAATGGTAATTGTATTGCTAACTGTCTATTACAAAGGAAATATTACTGATAATGAAGTGTAGGGAAATTAAAAGCTACAAGAAGGAGATGAGAACGACAGATAGAATGGGGATGAGGGGACCCAGAACTTTCACATAGAACAAGCCTAATCCAATGCTTATGCTACTGGGTATTTATATATAGTGCCAACTCTCCTAATTTCTTGTTTCACACTTCACGCGTTCCATTACTTGGATGCCAAACGAAATCTGTTAACTTTGTTGGTGCTTTCTCACTCTTGTGCTGTGTCTCACGCTTTCTGTTACTTGAGGAATATTGACCTGGCTGCTGACTCGACTAGGCGTATGTGCAACTTCAGCTGAATTGGTGTTTATAACATAATGAGTCAACGAGGACCATAAGAGATTGACAAATCATTTGTCAAAGCAAATAGTAACAAAAACTGAGGCCAAGAACTCCCCCGGCAAGGCCAAGAACTATAATGGAGAGGTTTCAGATATTGCTTCAGTATCCAGTATTACAATTTGCAGGTTAGTACTAAAACTAGGAACTTGAGAGCAGTGAATTAAATGTGCTAATCTTTGGTGAGAGGCTTAATCTGAAGTTTCACAGTACATTGTACAATGTTTCTGATGCCAATAGAAAATAGAGAGAACTTCTAGTATCTTTTATTTTTCATTTACTTTATATGATGGCCTGAGATAAATTTAAATTGAGAACTGTTGGTCAGTGAGGATTCATATAGCTGATACAAATTACTTTATATGATGGCCTGGGAACATATAAGGGAGGTGAAGTGATTTTTGATGGGGCTGCAGCTATCATATCTATATTCAGACAATTCATAAATACATGTTCAGTTTTCTAAGAGATTAGCTTGATATATGAAAGATATAATGTTCAGAACAAAATTTTATAGCTAAACTATAGGAGAATATCATGATTAGGTGAAAGTGAAGTGAAACTAGATCATTTTTTGTGGTGCCTAGTAGACTTCAAAATATGCACATGGTCAGTGACTAGTTCAATTGAAAATAGTTTCTTAAAGTTTTCCAGGAGTCTTTTAGCCTTTAAGAGATTCTTATGCTAATAGAAAATAGAGAGAACTTCTACTCTTCGAGCATTTTTTACTTTTCATTTACTTTATATGATGGCATGAGATAAATTTAAACGAAGAAACATGGTCAGTGAGGATTCATATAGTCTGTGTCAGGTGAATATTTTTTGTAGCATGCATGAAGGAGTAGTTGGAGCTGTCGCATAGAGGGTGTCAATTGCTTGTGCCAGAACTGTTGTGGGAAAGGATAATGAACTCTTTCTCGTAGAATCGAGAATGACATATACTCACATGCTCCAAGCAATGTGAGTATTAAAGCTTTCATTTAAGTTAATCTTACCTCAGTGTCACTAGATTTTATTGTATAGTAACTATTGGGGGGTCTAATTCTTTTTCAATATTTTTCTTACTTTCGTATTTTTGTCTTCTTTAGACAGAGGTGGTTGGGCTCAAGGACTCGAGGAAATCGGTCTTCACCTCAAATGCAACATTCTATCACATGTCACAAGCTTATGAACTTGAGCTCAACACATTAAGCACAAACATTGAAACCCGTTCAGCAGCTCCAGTCCAGCTCATGTACAATACCAAATTATTGGTATAATCTCTAGACTCATATTTGTAATCTTCTTTTTTTCACCCGACTCATATTTGTAATCAACAAAGCAATGTCTTGTATTATCTGAAATTCCCTTATTTGTCTTCTATATCGTCTTTGATCACACACTATAAATGTCTAAGGAGTCAATTGAAAACATAATAAAGAGTTTGGCTTTGGTACCTTGTTAATTAATTGGACCAAGAACTAAGTTTTGCTTTTTGAAATACACAATTAAGTTGTCAATGTGTTCCAAATAAGCTGACAACGTTACCCTGGTGATCTGGTTCTTGTGTCAATTCAGGTAGGTAGCATTTTGTTGCTTCTTTTGAATAGTCTAAGATACATATATATCAAAATGTCATGGTGCTACACTAAAAATGGAAAGGAAAAAGTAAATTTGTTTACCACTAATGCAACCTTCCTCGCAATTGCAATGTATAAATCCAATAATTCGGCATCCTATAACATTGAGCTAGTGTTAGAATATTTGATTGTTTTACTATGAGTAAGGTTTAAGGTATAAAACGTTACCACTAACATTTTAGGTCAGTAATTTGCAAGATTTGATTCTAATTCGACGGCCTGTGAATTCTTAATAAACGTTACATTTTAGGCGTAAAACGTACTTTAGAGTAGCGTATTAGACAAAAACGTTACTAGCTCAAAGTTACGTTTCTTGATTTAACGCCGTTAGCCACAATATTTCACACAACTTAATTTTTTTTAATAAAATATACCCTAAAACATTACTACGAAGTATGTTTATACTAGTTTTGTAAAAAATTAAAAAAATATATTATTTTGATGAATTGATTTACATAATGACCTATTTTGGTAAAAAAATTTGTAAGTAACAATATTTGCTAGTGTTCCTCCTAACCATAGCTGCTCGTTGTACAAAAAATTGCAAACCCAAGGGATATATATTTTCATTAACTTTCATAGTTACACCACATCCAGCCAAACCAACAAAAAAAAAAACACGATAAAATTAAATAGCCAGGCTAAACTATTTATTTGAAGAACTTCATAGCGTAAAGGAGGCAGACAAATAAACCAGCCATTACTATCAGTACGAGAACTGCAATGCTGCTCAGGAAGATGAGAAGCAATCCACCTTGACGGCCTACATCCGCGGCGGCGGTGCGGACGGCGGCAAGGCGGAAGGGAATGCGGCGGGGGACGGCAGGGGCTGAGACGGGGTATCGAGATTCATCATGCAAATTTGAGTGATGTATAGAAATTTAAAGGATCTTTTTCTTACTAATGAGAGTATATATAGGCAGATAGAGATCTCCGCTTACTAAAATAATTTACCTTTAAAGAATAATTAATATAATAAATTATTTCTTAAGAAAGTTATCAAAATTATAATGGTCAAAGTAAATGGAATGGTGATGGGTGAGTATTCCAAATTAAAATAAGTGCTAACACCAAAAGATTACCGAAAACAGCTGGGATTTTTATAAGATATTTTGTAATTTGTTTCAACTTTTCTAGCAGGTTATTCGAAAAATATCAAAAAGCAGAAAAAGGTAGGGTGGTCCTAGGAGAAAACGGAAAAGGGTCATTTTTTTACCAATACGTTTATGATATGATACAGTATATAAATACCTTTCAGTACAAATTTTAATTTTTTCTTTTTTTTTCTACTATTCTTTCACAAAGATAGTTTTTGACTTAATTAATAGGAGTAGGTAATTTTAGAAACACGTTAAAAGAGGAAGGGGAAAATGAGAGATCGGGTAGTAAGATTCTACAACAATTATATTATTGAATGAAATAACTGAAAATAGTTAAAAATAATTCTTTTATGAACTCGTTTTGTCATTGTAATTTTCCTAAATAAAAGTTACTAAGTTCGTTTACGCATTTGAATTTAATGTACAATATTCCTATCGGAAAAGGTCATGTTTAACCTAATAATATTTTCATAAATAAGTTATATTTGTTATCGTTATTTATTGTCAGCATATTTATTATTTTTATTCAGTTATATCTACCCTTAATGCATTAAATGTTCACATTTTTCCTTAATCAAATCTGCTAACTTATTTAAACTCTCTTAACATGTCCGTCTGATTCACATTTTAGCCAAATATGGAATTTGAACTAGTAACCTAAAACAAGCAACATTTGAAGTTTGAACCTCTTTATCATGATTAACAGATATAAACACATATACATACACCCTTCATTCCAAATACTTTCTTTATTTAGTCATTTCTTACAAAAGTTTACTCTTTCAAAAGCACTTTTAAGTGTTAAATTTAATTCCTTATGAACCTCTCTTTTATTTAATCATTTTTTTCCCTAAAAAGTTAGTCAACATTTAAAGAATTTTTTTTAAAGAAAATACTTCAAAAATTTATGATCAAACGCTAATTAACACGTCTCACCACTTCATAAATCCACACGAGGTCATGATCACATGTTGAAAGTTATGAAAATGCTTAATTGTTCTTGACGCCCAATTTTGACCATCCACATAAGATTCAAAATATTTTCAAGTTATTTTAAGTAATATTTTGCCATTTTTATAATTTTTTAAAAATAATATATGTATACATAATTACTATATTTTATAAATATTCGAAAATCAGCTAAAAAGATATATTAATTAGTTTAGTTTAATTATAATTTATATTTTGAGTTAATTATGCTATTTTGTTAAAATTAAGAAGCCTGCTAATTAATTAGTATTAGTTCATCTTATTTAAATTCAATTTGATTAAGTTCTTAATCTCAATTGGCCGTTTCGTAAATACAATTCTAACCAATTCTTACCTCATCCTAAATCAATTTTAAGACCCAACATCTGCCCTTTTTTTTCCAATTTTCAGTCAACATTACATACAATACAAGCCCAAACCAAACAACAAGCCCAAAACATAGAATTTTTACAAGAACAATACACCGATACAAAGACCTCTCCGTTGGGAATTTGGTACGATTCTAAACAGCTCAACCTGATCTCCTAAAAAATTTTAAATTTGGAATTCAAATTCTTTCAATTTGGAAAATGTTTAAATTCTTGTATATTCTGGATGTATTGATTAATTTGATGTTATAGTTAGCGGATTAGTTTGTTTAGCAATTCATTTTTTTCTTTTATAAGTTTGATTCCGTTTTTAAGTATGTGAATCTCCATTTGATCAGTTTTGTCTCTATTTTGGCATTTAAAGAGTAGGTATTGGTACGATAGATGTTTGTGATTTTCTCGTATAAGAGTTGTTATTGTGCTGAAGTTTGAGTTGATCTTATCTTGGTTTTTAGTCACCCGCTGCGTTGAATCTTATGCTTCGTGTTGATTTTTACATTCTTTTGTTCATACCTCTAGTATACTTTTCGACTATGTTTGGGATTAGTAGCTCATCCATTTAATTGATTGCCATGTATGTTTAAATTTTATTTATATGGTTGGTATTTTGATGCTTGTTCTTAAAGGTCGTTGGTTCTAGCCAATAATACTTATTGATCATTTATAGTGTTCATAGCGAATTTTCTCGAATAGTAGCTTAAACTTAACTAACTTTTACTACTTGAGCATGATATTAGTCACTGAACATTTGTTGATTCATATTTTTTCCCTTTGGATTTTTACTGATAGTTGGCTTGCCCTTTAAGTGACCGTAATTAGGAAAACTTAGTCATGATCATTAACTTATGCACTATGCATTTTTTTCCTTCTCATTTTGAATATCTAGGTGCTGATTCTTTGCATGAAATTTATTCTTGTTGCGACTTAGCAATTTCAAATCATCAGGATATTTCCTTTATTTAGCTTCAAGTGAAAAGGTTGTTATGTGATTTTTATTGTTTTTGCTACATGTGATCATGGATGATTCCAATGGACTCCCTCACCTCCCTTTGCATTTCAAACCCAAAAATTCTCCGAGTCAACCTCATCAATTGGATCGTGAAGTACGTGTATGTCTATTCCATTTTCTTTTAGGGACGTGACATTTAAAATGAAAGCACCTCTTAGTTGCATTTAATATACAATACAATTTAGTTACATTTAAAACGAAAGTTAACATTTAAAAATCAAATCACTCAAATCTAATAATATCTGATACATGAAAATCAAACTAACATAAAATGTACGACTAATAATCTATCATAAATATCTAAACTATAATAGTCCTGACGACACAATGGGCACTCAATAGCACCAGTCAACATCCATGTACGGATGCACTCGTGATGATACATGTGCCCACATGGGGGAACTCGTATGGTATCTCCCCTCTAAACATATACTACAATCCCCCCTATATCCTCGGACGATAAAATCAGGAAAAATCCCTGATAATATCATCCGGGTCTACTGGATGTCTCTCCTCTATAGGAGCCTCTTGGGTCTCCACAACTACAGGAGGTGTAGCTACAACTACAGGAGCATCATGTATCTCACGATCAGGAGCTCTCGACATCCATGGTCGACAAAAATCAAAATAACAAAAGCAAATGACTATGACTATCAAGACAAATAAAACTACAAAAAGGCCGATCAATAAGGCGAAGCCCCACGCCGGCACTTTTGGCGCTGCCCAACTAACTGTAGCACGAACCTGAGCCATCGTGTGATGTGCAAAGGACAGAATGAACCATATCTGTTTGCATGTCAAATAACATTATATTACTAAATGTGAAAGTTTTTGAAAGAGTATACAAAATAAAGAAATATTGTTGAATAATGAAGTATTTTATCATTTCTTTCTCTTGTTATATATATCAAGTTAATTAGTATGTAATTTATCTTTAAAATATGCTAATTTCTCTCTAGTGGAATCCGAAGGATATGACAATTGGATTCAATTAGTTTGTTTTCATGTTTTATTGCAAAAGAACTGGGGCATGGTAATCTCCCTAGCCTCAACATTGCTAAAATGTGTTGTGCATGTATTGATCGTGGTGATAAGCATCGTGTTCTTATCATCACAACACAATTTTATTATATCATTCTTCAAATTGAACAACCCCGATAAGGTTGTTGTCGTTAATTTCTTGTTGATCAAGTGATTTAGTTCTTTGATAAAGATTAAGGATTTTCTTATGGCTTGGAGCAAAAGGAGGATTAGAGAATCAGTTGAAAAAATTAGCAAGATAGTCTGTAGATATAATATTCAGACTGATCATTGTTTCAGAGAAGCCAACAAAGTGGCTGATAAACTAGTCTCGATGAGTCATTCCATTAACAATGTCAAACGCAATTTTCTTCCCTTGGAGCTAAAAGAAATAAATCGAGATTGATTTATTTTGATCCTCCTTGAGGAAAATAACTTCTGATTTGATTTCTCCTGAAACGAAACCCTTGCTTTGATAAGAAATATCCGAGTAAACAACATTTGAGCTAAGGCAATATTCAATTCTGAGGGTTAGCTTTGCGTTCCTTGAGTATGTTTCTGCCCTAAAGAGTATAATGTTCGTTCTGATAAGAGTATTACATACCATCTTCTTTTCAACATCCCCTTCTATTCAACTATGGGTATTTCTTCTGGTTCACTACTATCTTTTCCTACAACTCACGGTTGGCCTAGAATTGACCAAAAAGCTTTCTATTTGAATGGAATTCCACAATTTCATAAGATTCGGTCTCGATCGATTATACTTTTGGTTAATCGGGTAGGTGTCGATAGCAGCAGAACCTTTGTTTTGGTCCATACCACGAAATAAGCAAAAATCTAAGGCTTTCTTTGCTCTGAGGTCCAATGATCCTCTTTTCAATTTCTTATTTATTCTCTCGTGCGATTAACTCTCAAGCCATAGAGAACAAGTAAATAAGGAATGATTGAACGAAGTCGCTAAAAGCAGACATCCATCCTTCCATTTAATCAAAGGCATCCTAGCCGAAGAAATTCAATTCACTCGAAAGGAGAAGAACGTCAACCACAACCCAACTCTAGCTCCAGAGGGCTCTATAGAGCAGGAGAATGTTCAGGTTCGTCTTCATGTTATTCCTCATTTAGTACTTAAAACGTGAGGTGAGCTGCTAATTCTACTCTTAGAGTGACTCAACATAATGATCCCGGTCCTGTAGAAGAACTTAATTCATTCAGAGAAAGAAACTTAGGATAGTAGACTGATTTAAGCAGCACGGCTGGGCATGCGAGTGAAACCCAATCCCCTAATGCCTATCAAATAAGAGTCCTACCGAGGATCCGGTGTCTAAGGTGTGTCTAGGATTACTCCGAACAATAAGTAGGAGTGCTCTTCCTTTCATGTCTTCTGTCTTACAGTATATAGACCTTACCTTACTAATATTTTATTCTCTCGGGATTTAGTTTGAGTTGTTGTCTCAGTAGTTGCATTCTCTCTAGTCCCCTTGAAAGAGGGAAGTGTCTAAGCCTGTTTAGTTTCATCTCCTTGAGTTTCAATTGGAAAGCTTGGGTTGGAGTCCTAGGGTAAGTCCCAAAGTCCTAAGTTCTTCCTTTCAATCCAAGTCGAGGTAATAGTTTTTTTATGGTAGGGCTAACGAGATTTCTTTTGCTTAAGGCTAGACGTATAAATAGGTTTCTGGATCTCGAGATTAGTTTCATTTCTATGGCTAGGAATAAAAAAAAACTAGGAATAACTTATTCTAGATCAATATTAAAAAAGGAGGTTCTAGGGCAAGTGAATTTGAAAACAGTCTCTTTTAAAAGGAGTTAGAAAAGTCAATCCAGTTTTTCCTTTCCAGCTAGTGGATAAGAGTGCCCTTACATATAGTTCCAAACCAATTCCTGTTTAAGTTGGAATTTCCTATGTTTAAAGAGTTTCCATAACCAGGCCTAATATGAACCTATCCAATTTCAGTGTCATATGATTCAAGAGCTAGAGCAATAAAGTAAGAATTTTAGGAAAGCGGATTGTCTTCTCGGGGAATCGGTGCTATTTCGTATAAGCCCTTTTTAAGTAAGGTGATGGTGCTCTTTATTTACTACTTTCCCTCCTGGAAAGTGACTTAAAGAAAAGAAGTGAAGTGAGCTCCCCCCACCCCCCCAAGCTATCCGACCTTATCCTTAAGAAAGATTTTGAATTTCGAATTCGAACTCTTTCAATTTCTACCCGTTTTGCTATTGTTGATGATGCTTTCTTTTCAAAATAAGGATAGGATCTCGAAGATAACTAATGTGAAGGTTTTTTTGTTGTTTTATCCATTGTTTGTTGATGTAGCAGTTGGTTTTCTCCATTTTCGAATCCTAAGATTGTTTTACTGTCCCAACATGCCGTGTTTGAATCGAGTTTGTCTCTTTTTGTTTAGATTTTAGTCGAAAATGCTTACCATTTGCAATTGAGCTTTCTTTAAAGTGTGAACTTCATAGAATGTTAAAGAATGTGGCATGTGATCTTTATCATTGTTGACCTTGTTGCCATAGGATCTGTCCTAGTTATCTTTTAAATAGCTTTTACCCATTAAAATTTCGTATTTAGATTAATATCAGTAGGGGTGGATAGAATTTTCAGATATGGGGTGTAATTTAGAATTTTTTATATTCTTTTATTATTTATTGTCTTCTCCGGCTAGAGCTTGCCGGAGCTCCGCCGTACCACCACTCAAAAACTCATTGTTCCCCTCTTCTTTTCTCCCCACTGCCAGTTTTTCCTTTCATCTATCTCCCTCGACAGTCCGAACCAACCAACCACCGATCAAAGCCCATTTTCCACCCAAACCAGTGAACAAACAGACCCATTACTCCTCCCGTTTTCGGCCAGCAAACACCACATAGCCTCTCCTATTCGCCATCTCCGATCAGTCCACAAACTAACTCCATTAAAAACCACCAGAAAACTGCCACCGCCAACGACCCTTTTATTCGCAAAATGCCAGCCAAGTAACCTCCACCCTATCACAACAGTCACTACGACAA
Source organism: Solanum tuberosum (assembly GCF_000226075.1). NCBI lineage: Eukaryota > Viridiplantae > Streptophyta > Magnoliopsida > Solanales > Solanaceae > Solanum > Solanum tuberosum. The sequence continues at coordinate 69,332 of NW_006239448.1, forward strand.
AACAACTCCAACAATCCACAAGAAACCCACAAATAACAGCTCCAAACAACCCCAACCCTTTCCGGCCTTTTTCCACCGCAACAAACGAGAGCTCGCTGAAGCAGCCCCCACTTCGGCGAGCACCCACGTAGCAAAACCAGCAGCAACCAAGAGCTCTCAAAGTCTAGTGAAACCCGCAATACCCCGACGAGCCTCTCCCTTCCAGATCTGGCCGGATAAGTGACAGTCTGGTAACTCATATTCTAATTGTTTTGTGCTCATTTCATATTAACGGTTTATTTCTATGTTTAAACTGGTCAATGAAAAAACTATATCTGTTGATTTTCGAGGCCTTCCCATTTTAAAAGACGAAAATTTAGTTTAAGTTTATATATTTTGTATGTTAAAATTGGCCAATGAAAAAATTACCGTTGATTTCCAAGGCCTTCCATGTATATAAAACGAGTCTTATTTTTTCAATTATTATTCTTTTATTTTTAGTAACACTTTTACTAAGTATGTTTACAGGTACTCCGAAATCGCTTCCCAAAAGAAGCTATACTAATGAAGTTTGTTTTTTTATTCATTATTGTGTGTATGTTAACGATAGGCAAATATTAGGTTGTTTCTCGTATTATCTTTTATTTTATTATTTGTGTGTATTATATGTTTATTTTACTTGTCTATTATTTTATCTCCTCAATTTGAAAAAATAAATTCAGTCAAAACCTACAATTGTGAATTTCGTAAGATATCTATCACCTTTCCTTCGAAATCACTGAAACTTCTTACCTAGAATCTATTGATTTCGTAGATATTCATGCTATAGATAAAAATCCAGCATGACTTCATTTGGGGTACTACCGATAATCGAAAAAAAATGCATTACATTGGTTGGGAGTTGGGGCACTATCACCTCCCCTATCAGTCTTGGTAGGCTTGGGCTTCATAAGGCGGCCGATAAGAACACGACCCAACTTACTTGTTTCACTTGGAAGATCCTCTCTCACCCTCACTCTATTTGGGCAAAAGTCTTTGCTGACAAATATAAGCCTAATACCTCCAAATCTTCCCATTCGTTCGTTTGGAAAAATATCCTTAAGGGAAATAGAATTTGCTCCTAAGGTTTAGCTTGGAAGCTTGGTACGGGGAAATTCATTAACCTTTGGACTTCTCGATGGATCCCTAATCCCACCCCCCCCCCCCCCCCCCCCCCCCCCCCCAAATTACCTCGATCCCTCGTTCATGGCCCTCTCCCCTTTCAAGAAAGTAACCTCATGGTTGCCGACCTCTGGAATGGACATGCTTGGAACTGGAGTAGCCTCACTTTTACTTTCGACAATGACATCATCGCTTTGGCTTGCTTAATCTCCCCAGCAAGCGACCCCTCAAACCCTGATATTCCTTACTGGCCCCTTAATCCGAATGACCTCTTTACTACCAATTCTACTTACCATTTTAAAAAACGGAAATTTAGTTTAAGTTTTTTATATTTTGTATGTTAAAATTGGCCGATGAGGAAATTATCGTTGATTTTCAAGGCCTTCCATGTATATAAAATGAGTCTTATTTTTTTAGTTATTATTCTTTTATTTATTACTAACACTTTTACTAAGTGTGTTTACAGGCCCAAAGAAGCTATACGAATGAAGTTCAATTTTCTTATTCATTATTGTGTGTATTGTTAACGATAGGCAAACATTAGGTTGTTTCTCGTATTAGCTTTTGCTTGGTTATTTGTTTATATTACATGTTTATTTTACTTGTCTATTGTTTTATCTCCTCCTTAATTTGAAAAAAAATGAATTCAGTCGGAAGCCACAATTGTGGATTTCAAAGAATGCCTAACACCTTCCCTTTGGAATCACTTGAACTTCTTACCTAGAATTTATTGGTTTTGTAGAGATTCTTTTTAGTTAATTAATTAATAGGTTTCCTAGTTTTCCTAAAATTAGGTGGCGACTCTTTTAATTATTTTTCCCTTTTTTAAAATTGCAATATTCTTTAAATTGATTTTTTTTTAGTCACCGCGACGTTGCGCCTTTTTAAAGGATGTCAACAGTAGTATCACAACCACAAGCACATGAACTTGCTATACCAATAGTTCTCTGGCCGCAACCCTAGCTCCCACTTCGAATGATAGAACGATTCAAAAGGGGCATGCGTACGGCTTTGACTAAATGACTAATTAAGGCTAACGGAATAACATAATTGGAAGCAGACGTAATCGAAAGAAAGCTTGGGCCGGATGGAAGGGGCATGCAACGATGGAAGACTTAGGAAAATTGAAGAAAAGAACTAATGCCATCATCCCAAGTCGATTGCTTCTCTCGAGATAATAGCGAGGAAGGAAAATGCTTTTGTCTATCGATATCGATGTAGTTCCAAGTCTTCAATGTCCCTTGGAGATTGACAAGAATTTATAGTAATAGAGTAGTAGAATGAGATTGACGATGAGCGCATGTAATGAGTTTTAAAATGAAAGGGAGTGGGGATGTTACAACAATAATTACAAAAAGAGTAGGGAACTTACCACTGCATATGCAAAAATCATCGTGCCTACTGCCTGGATACTTTGTACTAATTAACCTGCCATTTAATTTTTTACAAAATAATAAAGTCAATATTTTTAATGTAGTAGAGCTAAGAAAACATGCTGGTAGTGGTGGAGCCAGAATTTCTATTAAGGAGGTTCAATATATAAAGGCGCAAACATGCGAAAAATTATAGCATGGAGAAGAGAAAGACTAATTTTGACGCGCCAAATTTAAGTAAACTTGTCGTTCCTTACTTTGCGTCTTTCTACTTTTATTCTACTCTATAGAATCTTCTTTGAATTTTTTTGTATGTTTTCTTTTCTATTGTTTTATAGTATTCTATTTTATTTTGAATTTTTTAAAATTCTGAATTAGTGCCCATTTAATTATACTACTTTGAAGATCACCAAAAATCTTTAAAATATTGTAAGGATTAAGTCACTAATATTATGATGTATATTCAAAAGGTAAATAAATCATAAATGACATCGTCGATTTTTTTGTTTAATTTACCAAGTTAGTGATTAAAAAAGATAAATAATGAATAAATCAATTAAGTTTAATATAGTTTTCATCTTTTTAGGATAAAATTAGAAAGTAGAAAAGAAACTCCGTGAAATTAAAGAAAGAAAATTCAATTAAATAGATATTGTTAAAAGGATATTCATTGTTTTTAATTCGATAAAACTTAATGTTTTTTTAAAGCAAATTTATCACTAGACAGTGTCTAGCGGCCTTTTATTAAACATAAAAATTATCAATAAGGATAAGCACAAGCAAGGGGGGGCTAGGTCTTACCTTATTAATCCTAATGAAGCCCCTCTCAGCCCCTACTAAGGGAAAAGCCGAGCAAAAACAACAGAAAATGTTTTGCAGGTTGCAAGAGTCGAACGCGAGTCTTAACTGTGAGTTTGAACCCACTTAAACACTGAGCTAAGCTTCTCATGATTGGTTTTTAAAGGGGTTCATTATAATATATATACTCGTAATATTAAAATTTGACCTTTGTATATGTAGTGTTATTTTTCGACGAAGGGAGTTCGAACCCCTTAACTTGTACGTAGATCCGTCCCTGCATGCTAGCTATATCTATGTCATAAACTATATGGATCCCTAGTATTAATCAAAAAAAATTGTTGATTGTAAAAAAAAAATACTCATGTTAAAATGTCATTGCAATTAGGCCCATGACTATGTAAAATAGGGAAACTTCTTTCAACTCTGTTTCATAGTTTAAAATGTTACTATGAAACACGTTTTCCATTTGAGCTTTCATCCATCCATATTGATTTGGTTTACCTTATCCTTCACATGTTTCTCCATCCATGTCAATATGCTTTACTTTTAGCTAGAGCTTATTGATATGAATGTCCTATTTGAAGGCATGTAAAGTCATAAGTAGGCTTCCCGTTATCAAACATTTTCTCGTGCAATTTACGATATCCATCGTCACTAGGATGTTTGCATATGATATCATTTCTATAGTCGTAATACATTCATCAGCATAAAGAAGGAAGCTTAGGATACTACGAATGTCATGACTTAAGAGATCATCGAAATTGAACTCAGGATTCCATTCCCTTATGACAATAAGTGTGCTAGTATTTATTGTGTATGGTCTAGAGAATAGTACAACATATATATCCTCCATAATATTGAACAAAACCACGAGATATCCTTCATTGGATTCGCCGTTGGAGATGAACTAGCTAACATCATTGACTTGCAGAATGAAAGACTATTGTTCACATTAGTCTTCTTTCCTATATCAATAGCTTAATTTGTTCACATCCTTCTTTGGTCGTCCTCTAGCCTATATTAATTTTAATTTTTAAAGAAAAATCTATGATTGTTTAATATTAGAGGCATTTGTTCTTCTTTTTCCTTACTTTTTCTTTCAATTTTTTTTTTATTTTTTGCCACGAATTTTTTATTAATCTGGTAACTCATCTTACTCCCTTATTATTATTTAAATTAAAGGTGAATTAATTAGTTTAAGGCCATAAGCTCTAGATTTAGCGTCGAAACCATGAACTACATTAGTTTCTAGGTAACATTTTCTCTTCAACGTATACTGCCTAACTCAACCAACATACCAATCTACAAAGCAATGCAAATATCATAGCATATTCTCCCCAAAAGTAAAAACTATTCATGAAGGTAATCAAATATTTAATCGTGAAGAAAGAGGGAATAGAACATGGACCTGAATGATGATTTAAATGGCAAAACCTTCCGCTAAAAGCAATACTCACTACTCCTATTAAAGAGTGGAATATTTTGGAATACCCAAAAGCTGCGTTAATGGTGTTTGTGAGTTACTCTTATTCTCTCTATTAGAAAGAATGGTAATATGATATATTGGCAGGAGTAAGAGTTAACTAAAGATTGGTGAGGGTGGGAATATTGTTGCTTTCCCATCCATTACCAAATACCAAGTAAAAGTAAATTAAAGTCACTGTCATATGAGACAAAATACTTATATCTAGTTTTGGAAATAATAGGACATATGGTCCCCAAATATTAAAACAAACTATCTCTAAATTCGACCCCACCCACTTATTAACCCTTGGATTTGTTGAGCTATAATGGTGTTTGACAAATTAACATGACTCACAATCTAATAAAGAAATATTCTGAAAAAAATTGAAGATACAACTTCTTCAATAATAATAATAATAATAATAAAAAGAGATCTAAAAAGAGCATTGAAACTTACAAGATCTATATCTTCAAGGCTATGAAACAAGTTCAATTTCAAGCAAAGCTATGGCCAATCCTTCTCACTTGAATTTGTTGTTGCTGGTGTCAGGGAGGCCGAGTGATTAGAAACAGAAGAATGTTGGCTATACGGGGCGGGACAAAAATAAAAAATTATGTTATACATGAATTGCTTCATTCTTAATTAGATATTTCGAGTTCGGGCCTTGTGTATCGAGAAAATCTTATTGAGAGCGTCATCTTCAAACAAGCCTTAACGTGATTCAAATTTAATTGAGGCTCAAATGTAGATTTCAAACATAGGGCGGAAAAAGAAAGAAAGAAAGAAAAAAAAAAAAAAGCAATACTCACTACTCCTATTAAAGAGTGGAATATTTTGGAGATTACTAGAATTAGAAGATTCCATTGTTCATACAACTTTTGTCCTTTAATCATTCAAATGGAAAGCAGGTCTACTTTTTTTGACACTCGTGAAATTTATTTATCTCTATGTCCAACTCTTCTTTCATAGTCTCGTATATTTTATTTTACTTAATTCTTATATTAAAAAATATATATTAAGATAATTTTATTATTTAATTTTGGTATTAAATAACTCAATAAAATAATATTTTCTCTATTTCAAAATAAATTTTAACAAATATGTTTATTAAAAAATAATAAATACTAGACTATTCATGATTAATACATATCTTTAAATTGGAAGACTATTAAAAAGTTGGGAGTATAATGGTGTAACTAGAAAAATATACTATTTTTTGTCTTAAATTTATGATCTGGCACTTATTTAGAGACAATTCGTTTACTATAATAACAACTATTTTTTTATTTTGGGGTCGTGTCTTGGGGTCGGGGTTGAGCCTCGAGTCGAATGTCTAGTCAGGTCTTGAATCGGAGTTGAGTCGGGATCTGTTCTTGGAGCCGGGTCTCGAGTCAGGTTTTAGGGTCAGGGTTGGGTTTCGGGTCGGGGCCTCAAGTCGAGATCGAGATTGGGTCTCGGGTAGGATGTATTAAAAATTCACTAATTTGCAACTCACAAAAACATGTAAACTTTATTCTTTTTAATTTTAAATTGCTTTTGTTTTTACAAAATAAAATAAAATTGAATACACATCATATTAATCAAACTTCCCGAGTGGGGGTCATGTCCAGGTTGGAGTTGGGAGTCAGGTCTTGGATTGGGTTTCGGGTCGAGGTCAGGATTGGATATTGGGTCGCGGTCGGGTTGGATCTCGAGTCGTTCACCCATAGCTCCGCCCCTGGTAGTGGCAGGTATGTTTATATTGTTAATTGCTTTGAGCCACTACTCTGAATGATATGATTAAAAACATTGGACAATGTTAGTTGCAGAAATTATATTATCTTGAAGGAAAAAGATATCTATGTCAACAATAGGACGATAAATTCTACTCTTTTGTCCATACCAAGAGAAGCAAGTGATTTGCTGATGAAGAAAAAGTGTGATTTGTTGGAGAAGCTCGTTGTCCCTCTTTCAAGAGTTCAAAGAAGTAAGTTCTATAGTTTTTGTGTTTTTCTTTTCTATTATTTTGTAGTATTCTATTTTATTTTGATTTTTTTTAATTCTGAATTAATGCCCATTTAATTATACTACTTTGAAGATCACCAAATATCTGTAAAGATTAAGTCACTAATATTATGATGCATATTCAAAAGGAAAATAAATCATAAATGACATTGTAGATTTTTTAGTTTAATTACTAAGTTAGTCATTAAAAAAAGATAAAATAATTTACTAAGTTAGTTTAATTTACTACTTTTAAAAGCTTTGTTCCTTTGATTTTAAAATTCCAACTCCTCGTACATGAATTTCACAATCAGCACTTTTTGTACATTGAAGGACACAATCGCAACATTTCTAAGTAACCAGCTATACCAACCATATTTAGCTCACAACAGATTTTTGGAATCAAGATCAAATATGGGTGTTCTTTACTTTCGAAATAACAATTTCACAAACAGAACTATCAGATACAACACACCAAGACTATAATTTCATCTAGATGAGTAAATTATCAAGAGAACAGAAGCTACCTGAAGTCAAGAAGAAGCAAGAATCGTTGAAGCAAACAAGGGATACACGTAAAGAGATTGATCCGGTGCAATCTATAAAGAGGAAGAAGAATGAGAAGAACTGAAAGATATGCTTGAACAAGATCAAAGATGCAAGAGCTTACCAATACTGGCATAGCAATTTGACCTTTGAGCTGAAATATGCAGTCAACAAGGACAACAAAAAAAACTTGGGTTGGTTTTGGCCCCCATGTGACATTTCATTTCTTATAGTTCTGGGCTCCATTTTTTTTGTCTTTTGCACATTTAAGTATGTACTTTTTTATTCTTAATTATAAAATAACAATCATTAAAAAGATTTTTTTTTTTAAAAGAGTGGACTATTTCGAAGATTCATAGAATTAGAAGATTGCCGTTTTTCGTACAACTTTTGTCCTTTAATCACTCAAATGAAAAGTCGGTCTACTTTTTTGACACTCGTGAAATTTATTTGTATCTCTATGTCTAAATCTTATATAGTCTCGTATATTTTATTTATTTATACTTAATACTTATATTTAAAATATTTTTTAATTTTTTTAATATTATCTTTTGGTATTAAACAACTCAATAAAATAATATTTTCCCTATTTCAAAATAAATTTTAACAAATACATTCGTTAAAAAAAATAAATACAATATGTAATTTCCTAAATTATTCATGATTAATACATATCTTTAAATCGGAAGACTATTAAAAAGTTGGAGTATAATGGTGTAACTAGAAAAATATACTATATTTTGTCTTATATTTATGAGCTAACACTTATTTTGAGACAATTTGTTTACCAAAATAACCTTTTTTTTTAAATTCCGGAGTCGTGTCTTGGGGTTGGGGTTGAGCCTCGAGTCGACTGTCTGGTCAGGTCTCGGATCGGGGTTGAATTGGGATATGTTCTCGGGGCCAGGTCTCGGGTCAGGTTTTAGGGTCAGGATTGGGTTTTGGGTTAGGTGTCGGGGTTGGATTTCGGGTCGGGGTCTCTTTCGGTTCTCGGGTCTCAACTCGAGATCGAGATTGGGTGTCGAGTAGGATGTATTAAAAATCACTAATTTGCAACTCACAAAAACATGTAAACTTTAGTCTTTTTATTTTTAAATTGCTTTTGTTTTTACAAAATAAAATAAAATTGAATACACACCATATTATTCAAAACTTCCAGAGTCAGGGTCGAGTCTTGAATCGGGGCCGGGTCTTGAGTCGGGGTCATGTCCAGGGTTGGAGTCAGGAGTCGGGTCTTGGATTGGGTGTCGAGGTTGAGGTTGGATCTCGGGAAGGGTCTGGAGTCGGGTGTCGAGGTTAGAATCAAATCTTGGGTCGCGGTCGGGTTAGATCTCGAGTCGGGGTCGGGTTGGGTCTCGAGTCAGGGTCTGGTCTCGGGTTGGGTGTTGACTTAGGGTCGAGTCTCGGGTTAGGTGTCAAGTCAGGGCTGGGTCTCGGGTTGGGTTTCTGGAAGGGTCTCAAGTTGGGTGTCGAGGTCAGGGTCGGATCTCGGGTTCGATGTTGAGTCAGGGTCGGGTCTTGAGTTTGGTACTGAGTCAGGGTCGGGTCTCGGGTTGGGTGTCGAGTTAGGGTCGGGTCTCAGGTTGGGTGTTGGGGTCAAAGTTGGGTCTCTAGAAGGGTCTCGAGTCGGGTGTTGAGGTCAGGGTCAGATCTCGGGTCGGGATCAGAGTCAGGTTGGGTCTCAAGTTGGGGTCGAGTCTCAAATCAGGGTCGTGTGTTGGGTTGGGGTCAGGTCTTAGGTCGGGTCTTGGATTGGATGTCAGGGTTGGTTCGAGTATCGGGGTCGAGTCTCAGATCGGGGTGTCGGTGTCAGATTCCATTTCAAAAGTTGGATCTTAAGTTGGATGTTGGAGTCGGGAGTCGGGGTTGGATTCAAGTTTGGGTGTCGGGATCATATTCTAGTTCGAATGTCGAGTTTTTAGCGTGGTTAAGTCCTTGGTTGGGTCTTGGGATCGTGTCCTTATTCAGGTCATGGTCATGGTCGAGTTTCAGTTGAAATGTCAGGTTCGGTGTCGAGAGTAAAGGTCAGGTTTCGGATCGGGTGTCGGGGTCTGGTGCCTGATCGATTATCGGGGTTGATTTTAAGGTCAAAAACTATTTTTCTGAAAAATATTTTCTTCTCTCTAGCCAAAATTAAAATATTTTCTTTAAAATGTTTTGCATTCACCAATTATACACTAGAAAATGTTTTTGAAAACTATTTTCCATTCACCAACTAAACATGAGAAAATAAGTTAGAAATCAACTTATTTTCCGAGATATATTCCTTCATACCAAACACACCCTTAGTATGGGCTTTCTTTGTCGAGAAGAAAAAGGCATTTGCATTAAGCAACTAAGTACAATACAATTGAAGCATGAAATCGTATGAATTTTGATCAATATTTTTTAGATATATTAGTATGTAAAAGATTGCAACTTTTAACACGTTTATATAGTTTTTGAATATCTAGCATTTTAAATTAAAATATTAAATTAAGCTAAATCAATTTAATTTTAAAAATTAATTAAATTGACTATCATAAAATAAAATGTAACCGGTAAAATGAGCTAAGAAAGTAACTCTTAAAGCTGGGTAACATTTAAGAGAAAATAATGAGAATTGAGTAATATTCTTATTCTAAAAAAAACATAAAATTGTATAGACAAAAATCAATAAGGGACGATCATCAAGAACATCATGTGACCCGTTTTTCCTTTTCTATTAAAGATAAAGAAAAATGATTTGTACTTTTGTATTTTTCTATAGCACTTCAATTGATGAGCTCCAAAGACAAGCACGTCCTTTTCAACTTGGAGGTACTTTATTTTGATATTTTGAAGGTAGGTATATGCAAAAATTGATTTAATTTGTAATTCCCTTTTCCTGGAAAGGAAAAAAATTAAAAATTGATTTAAAATTTACAGCTATGTCCTTTTTGCATTATATATTACCAATACCAATATTTAGAAATGGGAGTTGGGTGTATAAACAAGGGTATTTTTTACTGTGTTTTTTATGGGTATTTCAGTATCTTTATATATGTCGTTTCATATTCATCTCTTTGGTGCAACGTGTTGAGTCAATGTTCTATTCATTTGCTTTATTCATTTTGAGAAAACAGACCTTTTATGAGCTTGTGAGACGCAGTGGCATAAGCAAAAAATAAATTAAGCGGTGTCACTATTTAAGGGACAAAAATGGCTCAAGAAGAAAATCAATGACATTTTTGCAAGGGAAGGATAGAGTGTCTCGTTATGTCCATGTTAGTAATCAGACAAACTTCTGGAGGTCAGCATTGAAATTAACCATTCACTTGTAATGCAGTGCTCTCAAAAGTTCAATCCTCTAAAGCTTAAATCCATAGATGACGGTTTATTAGAATTAAATTGTATTCCTTAATATGCGTCTTTTTACTTGTGATGCATAATGTTAAAAAAAAAAAAAGTAACTTGTGCATATTAGCAGTTGTTTATTTTTTTCTAGGACTTATATATGATCAATCTAATATTTGAATGAATAAAATATTCAATTTATTTTTAGCGAAAATAGCATTTAAATTTGATCCTTGAATTTGAATATATTATTTTTGTTTTAATCCTAGTATAATTCAACTAATCAAACATATTTGACCACCAATCTAACAAAACAAAGTAATTTTTAGTCCTACTCCTACCTATAATAGTGGCTTGTCAATTTGTACACACCTCGACTAGTTGGACTATTAACCTTCTAACTATTAATTTGTGTCTAGTTTTGTTTTAGAGATGCAGCTATGCTTCTTTTCACGTTCTTGCTTTTGTATTCTTTGTCATTTTTAACAAAGCATTCACATTTGATTTGCTTCGAGTTACTTTAGTGGTGATGAACAATGCGATTAATCATGTGCAAACAAAGCATATGTAACCTCCTTTTGTTACGCTTTTATACATTTAAATGCCTTAAGAAAGTACAGTTACCTAGGAATATGATTTCGTCTGCGAACTAATTGACTAGTATTTATTTTGGACAACTACGGTACAAAGTTTTCAATTCACTTCAAATTATCTAAACAAAAAAAAAAGAGAACATGAACCAACTAAGCTTCATAGTAGAATGCCATGAACACTTTTTAGTGTTTCCATAGATTACTCAGTTGAGCATAGTCTCTTTCCCTGTTTGTATCTCCTTCATTTTTTGGGTTAATCATTTGCATGTTCTCGGGATAAGGCACAAGTATCCTTACACTATGATCGAAATCACAAAGACACATCTAAATACCCTCCTAAACTAATTTAAAATAGAATAAATACACCACAAACGCTGACTCTCTTGAAGGCAAATGATAAGTGCACAAATTGGACACATGTCATTTTTTGATTGGTAACTTTATAATTAGTTAGTACACATATTTATTGATATTAAACCTTATATAAATTTAATTATTTCTATTTCTTTCTTTGTAAAATATTTATTTTAATTTCTTTTCACTTTAAACTTTTTTTTAATAAATTCATTATCCTTTCTCTTTTAATTATTTTTAAAAAATTATGTGGATTTTTTTTAAAAAATAATTTAAAAGTGTCCTTTAATTTTAATGTTTTAATTTTTTTTTATGTTTGATTTTCTTCACTTATTTTGATATCCGTTCAAAATTAATTTATTTTACATACAAGACATTTGAAATTAAATTTGAAATCAAATCAAAACAAAAGACAAAGAAAATAAAATCAACAGAAAAATAAAAGAGAAAAAACAATGAATGTAGGTAAAAAATAAGTTTCGATAAAAGGTAAAAAAATGTGTGTTATGTCCAAAAAGAAATAAAAGACTTAATTTTTGAAAATCAATTTAACTTTTTAAGAGAAAAATCGATCTGAAAAGAGTCGTCATTTAATTTTTGAGAAAGAAAATTTATAATTTTCAAAAGAATTAAACAGACAAAATCATTTGAAAAATACCAAAAGGGGTTCGGGGTTCTATTTACACTTCAAGAAGGTGTTAGGCCCTTGAAGTGTCCGCACGTTACTAACTTTGAAAATTGACTAGTAAAGAAGACACACTTTTTATATTACTTAAAGGAAATAAAAAGATTTTTTTTGAGGAAATAGCATTTTTATTAATAAACAAAATAAGTAAATAATAAAAAATATTACTTCAATTAAACATAAAAAATAAAGAAAGCTTGTCTTTGGAAATTTAATTTAATTAAACCAAACAAAACAAAGGATTAAAGTTAGTACAAAAATAAGAATCAAATATACAATAATAGATAAATTTCATAATTATCAACAATACCCAAAAATGGGCCTATTGAGCCCACAATCAGAAGTATATCCGCCTGGGTTGATTTTGGGCCTAACTGCTGCTATGGATTAATATGGGCTTTAGCCCAAACCTGCCCTATTTTCTAAGGAAAAACTACAGGATATAGCAAACATTAATATATATTTAAGATGAATACCTATAATTTACTTTTTTTTTGTGTTATATGGATACACTTTAATATTAAATAGCAAAGTTAATTAATTATACATGAATAATTATATTTTTTTTCAATTTTATATGTATAGTAAGAAATATTAAATAGCAAAGTAATTAGTACATGCATAATCAATTATATCAGGCATGTTTTATGGTGCTTGTTCCCTATGTTTACCATCTTCAATGTTTTTTCTTTCAATATTTCTATACACCGATTTGTTTTATTTTATTTTTTTCAAAATCTTTCTAATTCACGATCCTTTTGCATAATTGCAAGAGTGATTTTTGTGATTCATCTTCATTAGGCATCTTCTAATTGCATTTTTTCTTGTTTTTATGAAGATTATATTTGTATACATCTATATGTTTCATCTATTTTCAAAGAATTTCGATTGGAGATTTTTTTCATTATAATGACAAAAATCAGTACTCCGGTATACATTTATTTGATGAATTGTTGGATGAACTTCCTTCGTTGATTTCGATAGCAGTGAAAAAAGTAGTACAACAAGAATAGGAGGAAAAAGAGATTGAGGTTTAGTTGTACAATAAAAACAAGAGGAAAAATTAACAAGTTGTATTCATATGTATATAGTTGTAAAAAAAAAGTAATACAAGGTGAATTGTGGGATTTTCAATTTTTTATACAGTGAAATAATTATACATCTGGATACTTGTATTGTATTGTATTCCATTGTCATTTTTTTTTGGTATTGCCCAATTGTATTAAAATATCATCACAAGTTGAAAGGTTGATTAGGGTATATAAGTATATTTGAATACTTGGATACTCACATTGTGTTATGTTCTATTTTTCTTATTTTTGGGTTGTCCAATGTATCCAATTTTTGTTTAACAACAAGGGTATTCGTATGTATATTATATAGATATATTCATAAGGTAAATGTATTTAAATTGTTGTGGTCGTATGCTAAACGGATATACTTTACCAAGTTTGATATATTAATACATTTAGGGGTCGTTTGGTTGGAAACAAGTTATCCCAGGATAAGTTATCCTAGAGTTAGCTATCCTGGGATAACTTATCCCACCATGCATATGGGATAACTTATCCCATCACTATGATATAAATGGTGGGATAAGTTATCCCAAACATGACAACCAAACAACATAATTTTTTTTTATCCCATCACTATTATTTCTAATCCCTCCCAGCAAACGAGCCCTAAGTTCTATGATGGTTTGTATCCTAGATATATTAATAAATACATTAAGTTATATAAATCATTGTATCCATTTGAAATCAAAGTCTTCATATGCTAACTGTATAAATAATACATTTTTTCTTAGTAGGAAATCAGATTCTATGTCGTGAATTGTCCGATTGAAGCGCTGCATATATAGATTTACAGAAATCAAAATTACTATACAAGTTATGCTTGCCATGGAGTCCACCTATTTAAAATCGAAAGAAATAAGATTCATTCACAAATACAATGAATTCATCAAATATAATAGATAAATTTAACTAAACAAAATTCTATGAATACCTTTATGACGCCTGAATAAGAACAAAGAAGTAAGAACAATGGAGTAAAATGTATCACAATATTTTTGTTTATTTAATTGGAATCTGAGGGGATATGTTTTCAATAGGTAAATATTAGTTGGTAATTTAATAATGGAAAGTAGACATAAATTACCCTATTTAGTGAATTATAATTGTAATTGTACTACTGTATAAATAATAATAATAATAATAATAATAATAATAATAAAAGTTATACAAAAATACAGCTAGATATAAACATAAACTGTAGTCATTTTTGATAATTATCATACTTATAGCTATTAAAATTCAATAACCCTATAACTATAGTCATTTTTGTAAGGCTTTTGGCCCATTTCTGCTGATGAAATATTGTGTATACACCAAGTGTATATGAGCTGTATTTAGCTCTTTTTCCTGTATATCGGGATGTATACATTTGGTATACAGCCTAATGAGCTTCCGTCTTTATTTCCGTATTCCAGCCCTGTAAATCAGCATTTTTGACCTGTACATCAATGTATATTGCTGTATACAGCATGTATACAATCCATTTTCGGACTTTCCAAAATCTGTGATCTCTTCATCTTGCCACATTTAACCCGAGCAAAGTGAGGCCGACTCGAGTAGGATTTTGGGCTGATTAGCCCAACATAAAGCAAGGTATTCACATTTCTTTATATTGATTTATTTTGTTCTTTTTTACCAAACAAAATACCATATATGAATTCAATAAAGATGGAAGCCATTAAATGAGAAGCCATAGATGGAACAAACCAATTTTGTGTAAGGAGAGAAATCATCAATCCCGTTGTGTAAATCAGTATTGCTTAAATATAGTACACAGATTAGATGCAACCCTCCATCCCAGTGCAGATGGGTGGGAGGAATGCATAGAGAGTACCTAAACCTTTATTTGATGCACCAAAGTCAGCCTTATTTATGCAACCTTTATTATCAAGTTAACTGATTCTCAGGATATCTTCCGATGCATTGTCCACTATTAGAACCTCCTATCACTCCAAATTTTAATGTTCATTTAGAAGTCACGTGGCAATTCAACTCCCAGGAGTAACAAGGCTATAAAAGGGTTTAAAAGATGAAAGAGCCTCAAACATCATAACAACCACAATTGATGCATCTGACAATGGAGAACACATCTATAAGTCAAGTTTATTAGCTCTTCTGTGTCGAACAAAAACAAGTCAGAAAGCATGGTCGTAAAATAAACTGGAACAGTAATCAACTTGCAGCTTCTAAATTTATGGAGACAGCTCATGTGATTCCTGGATCACACTGAGGCAATTGATTGATTCTTATAGGCTTCAGACCACTAAAACGCACCTTCATGAGCCGACTCCCAAGATAGATAGCAGTAACTTACCTTGAATGCAAACGGATCAACATTATCTTACAGATGGTCTCCTGTGATGAAAAGTTTGAGATGCCATGAGTGTTACTTGAAGTTGTTCGGTCCGAGCTTCCATCAATCCTTGGAAATTTTGAGCATCTTGTACAAATCCACCAGTTATAAGTGACCATATAATCCTCTCGAATTCTTCTAACTACTCCTGTTTTGCCTCCAAAACTCCAAGAGCTTGAATAGCCTTTTTCTCAACATTAGCTCTTGCATACATGTCACATAGGCTAATATGAACCTTAAATGGAGGAGCCTCACCCTGCTCAGCAATTTTATCCAAGAGCTGTTCAGCTTCATCAATTAGTTGCATTTTACCCAACCAATCCACCAAAACCGAATAAGTAGCCACACCAGGCTCAAAGACATCTTTCTCAAGCTCCATTAAAAGATTTAAGGCTTTATCCAGCAGGTTCTTCTTCTCATAAGCTACTATCATGCTAGCAGTGCATCTATCATCTGGCTTTATCCAGCAGGTTCTTCTTCTCATAAGCTACTATCATGCTAGCAGTGCATCTATCATCTGGCTTGTGTCCAAGTTTAATCATGTAATTGAAATTATACCTTGCCTGATCAGGGTCACCAGCTTTTCCAAATGCCTCAACAAGTAACGTACATGACTCTAAAAGGGCTGAAATTCTGAAAATTGCATTTTAGTTGCTATTCTTTTTTTCTTTTTTTTTGAAACTGGTAAGGTTGTATTCTTCAGCATTAAGGGCATGCTGGCCACCACCAAAAAGTGTCAATTACAAACTTCCTAACAAATCTACAATCTGATATGTGTCTACTATACACAACTGTTTACACCAAAAAAGTAGAGATACTATACAATTCCATTTGACCTTGTGTATGGAATTGGATCTATTTTTGAAGCATCTACTATTCCTTTCCTTCCAAACTGACCACCATATACATGATGGTATTAACCTCCACCATTTCTTCTGACTCTTGGTGCCTCCTCTCCTTACCCAGCTCTTCAACACGTTTGATGTACGTTCTGACATTGTCCAATTCAGATTTGAAATGCTAAGGAACAAATTCCAGATTTGAGCAGTGTAATTACAATGCAAGAAAAGGTGGCTGTTAGTTTCACTTGTCAAATTGCATAAAAAAACACCTAGGGACCAGCTGTCTACCCTTCTTCTGAAGTACTTCCTGTGTTAGACAAGCTCTCTTTATCACTAGCCAAGTGAAGCATTTCACTTTTGTAGGGATATCCCCCTTCCAAAAATAGTTCCAGAGGTGTTTTGGTCTCCCTGCCATCACCTGGAGACCTCTTCTGTAAGCACTGTTGACTGAGTAAAGGTCATCTTTGCTGTGCTTCCACAACATCCTGTCTGTGCATTTTAGTTGCTATTCTTTGGGCTCCATTAACATCACCATGCTGAACAAATGACCTTAGGAGGGCCATAAAGATCTCCTTAGAGGGTTTGATGTCTCTTGCCTCCATTTCCCTCATCAATGATTCACCTTTCTTTGGGTCTCCATCATTTACATAGGCTAGGATCATGGAATTGTAAACACCCATGTCTGGTAGGAATCCTTGAGTTCTCAAGCTCTCAAATGCAGCGTTTGCTCGATCCAGATCACCTGCTTTGCTGTACATCTGAACCATGGTTGTTGATGTGAGAATATCAAGTACAATTTCATTTTCACTCATCTTTTTGATAATTCTCTTGGCATCTTCTAGCCGGTTATCTCTAGCATGGGCATCAATGAGTTTTGAGTAGTCACGTATGTTTGTTTCGAAGGACTCTTCACCAAGCACATTTACTGCAATCTTATATGTTTACTAAAAGTCAGAGTTAGCCAATACTTAACTTCTTAAATTCAGATTTTCTTTTATAGGTAGAAACTTAAATTCAGATTTGTCATAACATTTTGTTACAGTATAGAATAGTTGGTGAAGGATTTCTATACAGGTAAAAGTTATAATTTCACTAACATTTCTTGTAAGCATTTCACTAACCAATCTAACTCTATGTTTAAGATTATATGTCCAACATGTAATAAAGACTTACCATTTCAAAGTTAAAAAGCAACAATAATTCGAAAACACTTAAACTGGAGAAGTCTCGGAATACCTTCAAATATAGACTAGCATTTTGTTTCTTCAATCTATCAAGTATATTTATCCAGTCTACTCTGCTAGGTTGGAGAAGTTGTACCCATTCTGCTATAAGTGTAAAAGAATCATCTTTCTCCTGGGAAGAAAGGATTTTGTCAGTAATAATTTTGCACTTTCCATCTATTCGTTTTGGTTCTTGAGGCCATATGATTTTCTCAGCCTCATGAATCTTATCAGCCACTTGAGACCATTTCTAATCAGACAAATCAAGTCCATAAATCTTGTAGTTAATTTCCACACGCTTTTTTGGAAGAGCCACTACTTTAGGCTCCTCAGCACCACTGTCCCGCTCACTCCCTTCTTCGTCTTCCTTAAAACAACGTTAAGGACTCTGATAAAACTCAGTCTCCTCCATCTTCTCCCGTGCCCATCTAAACCTATACTCCCTAAGCATCTCTCCACATATACTCACTTCACCAGCAAACCTACACATCTCCTTGACTTCCTTGGCTTAAAGAAAGTTGTTCATTTTCTCCTTTTTCTTTGCTTTCTCCATATCTTCCAACACCCCATTGCTCACCTCCCACACTGTCTTCCACAAATCCTCACTAAAATCACTAGAAGCTAAGGACGACCCCTGCACTATCTGCTGATCGAAACCACCCTAGTCACATCTGAGCTAATTATAACTAAGTCATCCGCTTATATTATACCAAGCAAGACCCTTTTGCAGTTAGACAACCTTCCCAACAATAACCAAAAGCATCTCATGAATTGTATTTTTTTCAAAATCTGGACATACTTCCATAAGCTTTCCACACATTACCAAAACGAATCTTGACAAAAACTCATTCATTGTGGCTGACGACTTACTTACCATTCCTTGATCTATGTGCTTGGTTTTGATGATCTATGTGTTTAGAAGGCACATTTTTGTCAAGTAGAAGTGTCTAACTTGGTTACTCTATAAGTTTATAAGGCTATCTCACTAAATGTGTCAAGTTTAAGGGGCTATCTAGATATTTAGCCTTTTATGTACAATGTATTTTGCCTCTACTTAATGGGAAGAGGAAGAAGTTCAGGTCATAATTTGGCCTTTCATGCAAATATGCTAGAGCAACTATACGAAGCACATATTCATATCCTGACTCAATTTTATATTACCCAATTCGACTTTCAAGAACACAAATTCAATGTTAAAATACAGAACACAATTTAAAACTGTCAAAATTAAAAGAACATATATAAAAAGAAATTGAACAAAACCCCACCAAATTTCATTCTCAAGCAAAAGAGAGAATAGGAAACTCATAACAGCACGCCTTCATCTTCCAGACCATATTCTCTTATGTGGAAGGATGATGCAAAAGGGAAATTCACAGTCAGCGCACATTATAAACATCAAAGTGACTTACCTGACAGCATCTCCTTTTGGCCATGAAGTGTATCTGGGGAAACAAAGCACCTTTAAAGTTGGAATGCTTCAGTCGGTTGGTTTCTCAGGCAGCATGTTAGACAAATAATTGTAAGCATAACCAGTTTCTCAATACAAATAATAGCTTTTGGTCCAGAATGAATGGGTGCTTGAGCATTGAGTGCCAGCTGCGCCAGGCTATTGCAAATAAATCTTCAACTTGTTACTTTTTTGTTTGTGTGTGTAACATGGCTATTGCAAATGATACAGAATTTTGGGCTCTTTTCAATTGCAGCAGTGCTCCCTATATATATATAGAGAGAGAGAGAGAGCACTTTCTTTTCAATGAAATACCTTTAACAATCAAAAATAGAAAGTACAATAGAGGTATAGCTTACCCTATTGGAATTTCAAGAACCCAAACTCTCAAGAAATTCTAAGGAATAACTTTAGTTACCCAGCATTAACCAAAAGCAAAATTGTATTTAAAAGGGACCAAGGGGTTCACACCCCAGTACAATATAAGCACAAAACATAAAATACACAAACCCAATTTCTCCATTCAACTGAAATTGTCAACTAATTCAATGTCCCCAAACATAAAATTCAACAGGATAAAAAAGAGAAAGGACCAAAAAAACGAAGTAAATGCTATTGCTTTTTAAGCCTCATGGGTTGCTTCTGATTTGCTAGCCGATAAATCCAGTACACCTACACCAATTTCATCATATGAATCAAACATTATACCCTCTACCATGTTCATAATTGCTGCAGAAATAGAAATTGAAAAAGAACAAGAAATTACCAAAGCGAGGACATGGGCACCAATAAGTATGACTACTAGAAGAGGTACTGCTTCAAGACGAATCTGATTCGCCATTTTCCAAAGTGAAGTGAATCTCTGCTTCTTCCAATTTTTACCAAATGCCTCTTTTGCTTCTCGTCCCCTCACACTTCTATATAGTTCAAAAACAAATCAAAAGTGTGCCTCTTGCCCTCTACTATGTTCCATTTTATGTATTTTTAGTCAAAGGAGAGCTTTTTAATTTGGTACATTATTTACTTTTTTTTTTAATTAAAATAAAATGTAAGTAAACCTTATAATATGTATGCCTCGAATTTATGATGTTTTAAAAAAAAAAAATTAATGATGTAATATAATTTTTAAATCTTGACTCAAGCTCGATTATTGAGAATATATACGGAAAAAAATACTAGTGATCTAGCTAGCTCGATTGTAGAACACTAATTGACTAAGTTAGATTGAATTCAATCTAATTGAATATGTATAATTTAATTAGGCTCGATAAAGATTTAGATTTAATGTTTAATAGAGTTAAAATTAGATTCTATGTTTTAACTTGACATTCCCAATTACTAGTACAAACACATTTTTGAATAAAAATCAATTTAATCATAAAACTTTATCATTTTAATAAAATGGCCTTTTATTTTATTTAAAAATCATAATGAAAATTCTAAATATAAAACTTGAAGATGAAATTCTAATAAAACACCTTATGCTTTCCAATTCCATTTTTCTTAAATTTCAAATAGGATATAATTGTTCTATGGCAAGTAGTTTAGAGATTGTAATATTGTTTTTCCACAGCACAATTGCAATTTGCAAGTGTACATTTTCAGTTGCTGACTCTCACTGTGAGCCACGTATGCGGAACGTGGCACATTCTTAGGTCCCCTAAGCTATAGCAAAGAAAACAGCGAAAGAAACACCGTTGGCACCTTCAATCGCTACGCCTGAATTCAGTTTTCTCAGAGGCATATTGTCAAACACCTTATATGCACCGGACATACATCGCTGGGCAAGGTTATGTGAACACTCAAAATTGCCGATGAGGAGTATCATTTCATGCCTTAACCGACGGCGTCTTGCAGTCCTGTCCCCAAGTAATTTGCCATTTTTATTAATACTTCTTCACCGAATTAGCTGCGTAATTTTATTTTATATGAAACTGTTCCTTCATTCAGAATATTGTTTGCTTATTATATAGTGCTAATCATACCTAGATATCTGAATTGTGTGCGTTTAGGCACTGGAATCTCACCTAAACTTCACTGTAACCTTTAGTTTCCAGAAGTTAGAGTGCTTCTCCAAAGTACACTCTCACTGGTTTCGTCAAATATAACAGTGTGTGTTAGTTTTTCTGTAATTAAGGGCTGCCGATTCCTGGTGTAAATTATGTAAATTTCGCTATCCTTGTTTGCTATCTAGAGAAAGAGAGAGCGAAAATCCTATGTGGAATTTACTCTTCATGGTTTAATTTAGGCATAATACATAAATAGATGCTGAAATTTGGCCTCAGTGGGTAAGCACTCAAACTTTGAGAGTGCGCATCTAGATAGCTCAATTCATTTCCATTGTGTTTGTTGAACACTCCAACTTTCCAAATGATCATCTAAACACCTCTGAAATTGTGTCCAGAGACTAAGTGGTGACGAGTTGGAGTGTTTGGTTTTCTGTTGAGTCCATCTGTAGCAAGGTGTCTAGATATGCACTCTTAAAGTTGAAGTGTTTACTTGCTAGCTGAGGTTAAGTTTGAGTGTATGTTTATGTATTATCCCTTTAGTTTATTACTTTCAAGTTTTAACATACTATATATGGGACCCTTTTGAATTCACTCACTTTATTGGATTTCTATCTCCTCCCCTAGAACCAGCCTCTTGCTTGTGAAATATTAATTGTTGTAGCTGTAACCTTTTTGAGCATTGCTCATATTTTCTCGCTGTAGCTGTCATTACCCTCTGCTTTTTACTTATCACTCAACTTGTTCAACTAATAACAAAAAATTAAGTGGTTCTTTTCCACCTCTGACTTCTTTTCAGCTCTGCGTTTTGGCTGCTCATTTGAGACTTCTTGGTGCGAATACTCATCCAGTAGTTTTCCTGAGGTTATTCCAGCTGGAAACCATGGCAACTTTGTGCCAACCCCAAAATAGTAAGTGAATGAATATTGTTCTCCTCACTCACTTGATTTGTGACTGATTACTGAACCAGTTCAATGTTGCTTCCGAAACGCCCTTGTACTTCTCTTTTGCATTATTGTTCAATTTATTGGCTTCACCACCCTCATTTTTATTTTGTTGTCTAACATTTGTGCATACATTCTGTAGTGGTATATTTTCTTCCCAAGGAATTAATGAGTTAATGCGCTTTTGGTGCAGCTTTTCTACTGGTTTTTCCAGTGTGCATGGAGAAAGGCCAACTGCTGAGTATGCTAGGTTGAGGAAGGAATCACTAGAAAGCGAATTTGGACATGCACTTACTTATAAGTCGAAAAGCCTTTCATCATTATATCGTTTTGGCCCATTCATGGCTTTGTACAGAGCAGCCATTATTTCATTCTATGTGTTGAAGCTAACTGTTTGGCGCTTATTTGTCCATGACTTAAGAAGACGTGCTGTTAAGGTATATTCAGTTCTCCAATGAAGTTCTATCTGAAAGGTTTGATTTTTCACTGTAGGTGTTCTATTGACATATTGACAGATGACAGTGTGCTGTCTATTCAGTCTATTGCATACAATGGATCAGATATATTTCACTGTAGTGTTTTATAGGCATTTTGACAGAATAGCAAGAATGGATCAGAAAATGGATTTTTCAGCTTCAGAACATGAAAGCTGTGAAATGACTTCCATTATTTGTTCAGTGTTTTCTAGCATCTTGCTATGATAAAATGTGAAGGTTGAGGAAAGGAAAACCTCTAATTCTTCTTTTGTTAGGAGTACTGGAACTAACTTCATATGCTTTAACCATACTACTTTATTTATCTCAAGTAACAGTTAGTGTGCCTCGAAACACCCTTTCCTTATTGATGTGACAGAAAAATAAAGAAATAGAGAAGGCGAAAATAGGCAACACTGTATTTGAATGTAGTTCTTTGATACTATATCTTTTAAATTTACTCGGACTACCTTCATTTAGGTATATACTTATCATAGTGATTTGAATGGGAACTTTCCAATGCATTTTTGTCAAGCAATCTCCTGTTGCTGAATTAAGTATTAAGATATGCTTTCCTGCAGTTGTTCTGAGCTTGTTGACACCTATACATCTGTGAATCGTACAATTGCTGCTCCTTAAAGAGTTCGGCTGTTAAAAAATACGGTTTCAATTGCCCTGCACTTTGTGTTGGATGAGGATGGTGTGTCTTGGTTTGATAGTTAATTTTGTGGTTCTACTCATAGCTTACTTTGCCCCACTCATAAGTCATATTTCATCTAACGTGTATTTTCAAATAATTCACTAGATTGGTTTTTAGATTTTATTAAGTCAGTGGCTTTCTTGTTTTGGGTTTTATTTGTTCTTTACTGTTGTTTATGGTTCCATCTATTACTGAATTTCAAGTGATTAACTGGTTATCCACGCAGGCCTTAACAATGAGTTTACTTCTTTTATTTGCAGTTCCGTGAAACTCTTATCGACTTGGGTCCTTTCTACATAAAGGCAAGTTACACTATCTGTTAAGACCATCTTATCCTCTTATGTTGGTGGGAAAACATCATTATTATTTGTAGAAGTATTCATATCTGTCTGCTGTGGTGTAGTCTATTACCACTTCTGTTCTTGGTGCTGTTTTTACGAGGGGTGAGGATACTGCTTCAATAGGCTTACAACTAATTTCATAGGAGAATGTACATGATGGCGTGCCTCATCATCATTACATGGAAGGAGCATAAATTGTTGGGTGAAGTCTGCCACTGCCGAGAGGCAAGGCTCACCACTCTGTTCCATTCTGAATTTGCATTTCAGATTGTGGCGTACATTGACACACCAATATAGAAGATGTTTAAGCTCAGGTTACAGGCATGACTGGAGACCTCAAAGAGACATGTTATTCAGAATCTATTTTCCCTATTATATATAGATAATACTAGATAGGAAACACTGGTTTTTATGCAAAAGCTTTTGACCACCAGAAGTGCTCGTATTTAAACTTAGCAGGTTTCTTTACTTTCTATAGCTAATAGATTAGTACATTTAATTTCACGCACTGAATTTGATTGTCAAGCAGCATCTACATCCTAAACTAATGGAGGAAATTTCATTCTTACATGCTCCTTTAAGTCAAGATGATGTATTTTGAATTCCAGTTACCTGTGCATAGGAGTAGACCAGAAGCTTCTGCCTGTTCTTTTGGAAATGTTGATATTAATTCAAATATGAAAGAATTTTAGTAGACTGGGAGAGGTTTATTGAGTTATTCTACTCTAACCAAGGTAATATGTGTAGCCTGGACTTAAGTATTTTTTTATTTAATTAGACTATGCTCAAAAAATTGTCTGCCCTGCTTTACTGATCAACCGAGGGGTGGGGTGGGGTGGAGAATCAGAGTCTTACAAATCCGGTCGTGTAACCTAGCCAGCACTCTAGAAACTCATTCAATCACAGAGTTCAATTTCCTTACCTTGAAAATACTATTCACAAACATGTGGGTTAGGAGAAGAGTGGACAAAGATGAAATACTTATTTAGAGAATAACTAAACTTGGTTCCTTACTAGGTATTTTGTGCAAATAATGCTTTTATATCTTCCTCATTGGCAGAGGAATGATGCAAAACAGGAATTGAGAAGGAGGTGTAGGTGGCACTAATTACGTGTATATATAGTGCAAAGAGTGCATTTACTGCTTCCTTGTTGGCAAAAGAATGGTTAAGATATTATATGTAGATGGGATTCATTGTTTTTTTTTTTTTTTGAGAAGGTATCTTTTTTTATGTAACTATTTGCTGCATAAAAACTGCACCTGCCCATATTTACAAGGGAATATAGGAAGATGTACTAAGCTATAACCTACTTACAGAGATCCTAGTACGCCAACAGAAAGATTCTATGTCTTCCATACATGCATGTTTACACCCAAAAAAAGGAAAGGGCTAGGCACTTCATCTTCAGTTTCTGGATAGAGCTATAATTGTCTTCAAAACACCTTTGATTTCTCTCTTTCCAAACTGTCCACCAAATGCAAGCAGGGACAATCTTCCATCTTTCTTTCTGTTCTGAGTGAGTGCTATATTTGTTCCAGAACTTCAAGTGTATCTCTTGGCATCACTCACATGATCCCTTTTGAATTAAGGAAAATCATCCAAAGTTGTTCTGTTACTTGCAATGTAAAAAAAGATGGTTGATTGTCTCTGTTCTTCTCCTCACAATTGGTTTTGTTTAGGACGGGATTGAAAATTTATACTTGCATCTATTTTCTTTTTGTACTCAAATGATATTTTTGGGTGGGGTGGGGGTGGGATGGGGTGAGTTGAGGTCTTCTTTGATGTATCTATGAAATGGCAAGAGAATGTATTTGATCAGTGATGCCACTTCATCAATATGATAGATAGAACACCATTATCGAAGAAAATATTCTGCTGATGTGATATTCTTCTTGTTTATTGACTACATATAGTCATCTGTGATATCAATTCTATGTGGTTAAATGGGCCAAAGAGCCCTTGTAATTTCAGATTGCTTACATGGTGCATCAGCCCTGGGTTCCAACAGGAGCTTGTAACTTGTCTCCAGCAGGGAAAAAGGTCTTATGGTTAATTCTGCAATTGTTTGAATAACAGCTGGGACAAGCTTTAAGCACAAGGCCGGACATATTACCAAAAGTGTATTGTCAAGAACTTGCAAAGTTGCAGGTAAACTTAATACTTCAGTGCTGCTACTAGGGTCGTATCCCAACTTACCATTACATTTCTTTTTTGCTGGTTTGTCCCAAGCATGTCTTATCTTTTAATATTTTATTACAAAAAGATATCGTGGACCTCAAACTTTCATTCAAAAGGAAGTTCAAATTCTTAAAATGGCTGATTTGTATCTCCAACTTCTTGCCTTCTATTCTACAAGTACCTTCCAGCCCTATTGCTTACTAAAAATGGGAGGAAAGAAGTGTTGTATTCTTGAAAGCTGGATAAGATCTCTCAACATAATGTATTATCCTTTAATTTGTACTTCAC
This sequence comes from Solanum tuberosum, assembly GCF_000226075.1. Classification (NCBI taxonomy): domain Eukaryota; kingdom Viridiplantae; phylum Streptophyta; class Magnoliopsida; order Solanales; family Solanaceae; genus Solanum; species Solanum tuberosum. The sequence goes on from NW_006239448.1 coordinate 95,463, forward strand.
ATCTTGCCAGGATCAAATCCCCCCATTTCCAACTCATCTTGCAAGAAGATCTATTGAGTCCCAGTTGGGTGTTCGCGTTTCACAAGTATTTGCTGACATTAGCAAGGAGCCAATTGCTGCAGCATCTCTTGGCCAAGTATATAAAGGTTAGAGCTTGAATTTTTTGGTGTTTCTCTGCTTTTGTCGTTGATTAGGTCTCTAACTACTAGTTCTATGGTGTTTCATTACTTCTCACTTTCTTCCTTTTCCTAACCTTTTACCTTATCATCCGGAAGGAACCTTCTATATCCAACCACACGTGGAATCTTCCCTAAGAGTGGTTATAGAGACAAAAACTGGTCTATCTGTTGATCCAAGATATGGTTCACTTTTTCTAACATTTCTAGCACCAACTAATTCATTCTGGTGATACATCTTACGATGTCATGATGCATTCATTCCTATAATACTTCTGGCTCTTGGGTGTCTCTTTGTAGGTTAATTCGTTTTTTTGAAGATAAATCTACTAGGGGAACGTAACTGGTTTTGGAAGAGTGAGTGCCTTGCTCAAGGGGTACTCAAGCTTTTAATGTTTCTTCTTGGCTTCAAGTTTTGCAGCTCATTTGCATTCTGGAGAGCTGGTGGCTGTTAAGGTCCAGAGGCCTCATATGTCACATTTACTGACACTGGACGCTATGTTATTTCATATGATTGGTGGCCAACTAAAAAGATTTGCAAAAGCTCGTAAGGATCTGTTGGTAGCTGTCAATGAGATGGTGAGATTCCAAATTTCCATCTTATGTTTCTGTACTTCGGAAGATGATATCTGGAACACAATGTGTGTGAATGTGATGGGTTATACATCAAGACTGTCTTTATCTCAAGGAGTATATTACTAGTCTATTGCTAGTTCTTTGGAATGATTATGAGGTGAATTCTGATTCAGCTAATGCATGTATAGTCAAATTTACAAGGTGCACTTGGCACAGCTGAATGAAACGGCTGCAACAGTTAACAGATCAAATCCTTGATTAGAAACTGAACAACTCAACCAATAGCTATCAAGGCAGATGAAAATATCTCGAATTTACTCTAAAGATGACACTATCAATTGGCCACTAGTTCTTAACCTATTCTTTTGTTAAGAGATTAAATCAAAGAAAACCCGCAAAGTTGTATTTTAGTAATTGCTTTTAGCTCATCCTATGTCTCATTTCCTAATTGGTTCATTATCCTCTTATTTCCCCATTTTCTGTAAATATGAGAGAAGTTGCACTTCTTTTAAATAGTTGTCTATTATATACTTGCTAACCCCAGGGGTTTTGCTTGAATGGATAGGTGAGACACATGTTCGAAGAAATTGACTACATCCTGGAAGCACAAAATGCCGAAAGATTCGCATCTCTTTATGCATGTAGTAGTAAGTGTCTTCCAGACATTGCTTTAGTGGTTGTGGTATTATGGAATAACTTTTTTCCCTTTCATTTTTTGGAACTAGTCAGTACAAATGTAGATTGAATGTCATGGAATATATTTGGGTCGTGACAGGATAATGTTGAGTGGGGGGGGGGGGGGTTTTTTTTTCCATTTTCATATG
>NW_006239448.1:97390-113751 GCF_000226075.1 Solanum tuberosum
GTGGGGGGGGGGGGGTTATTTTTTAGCTTTTTCCAGTAGGTTAGGGGTATTCTTGAGCCAAAAAAAATAGGTTGGGTATTTTTAGACCAAAAGGTGGAAGAAGGGTATTTATGAACCTTTTCCCATATGTGAGGGGTATTTATGAGCCTTTTCTTTTTATTAATATTTAATCTAGTCTAAGCCTTTTGAGGTTAACCTGTATCCTTATCATTGTTTAGATTAGATTTTATTTTGTTATATATGTTTTTATCTTCTCTTCGTCACTTCAGTTTCAATAGTTTGAGAATCTAGCTTGGTCTTGGTTCCCTCACTGTAATTGGGGGTTCTTTTGCACTTTATTTGAACATACTCTATTTGATGATTAAGACTCCGTGAATGGCCTCTCTCTATATACTCTTGTAATCTCTCTCATCTCTCCCATTATTGTCTGTTCTTTTCCCTTTTCTATCATCTCCCGTCTCCCTTCTCCCTGCCGACAATGTGTCACTAGGTTGTAGAGCACAGTGATCTAAAAGCAATATTTTGGCAACCTTAAAATAAGTGAACTTTAATGCACGTGAACTTTTTTTGAGTGCTCAGTAAATATTTCCTTAACCTTGTTCATTTCAATTTACGCTAACTTAGCTTTTACTTACAGGTAAAGAGAAAACTGTCCCAGGGAGTGCAGTAACTGATAATGTCGGGTGTCAGAAAACTGTTGGTATCAAGGTCCCTAAAATATACTGGAACTTTACCCGTAAGGAGGTGCTTACGATGGAGTGGATAGATGGGATTAAGCTGACAGATGAAAGTCGAATGAGGAAGGCAAACCTAAATAGGAGGAGACTTGTTGACCAGGTAAATAGCTGTCTTTCTTACACAAAAAATACAAAATAAAAAGGAAGTTGTCTTTCTTAGTAGAGTTTATCTGCTCCTTTCTGTGCTATTCTTAAACTTTGTGAAATATCTTTTGTTTTATCAGGGGTTATACTGCTCATTGAGGCAGTTGCTTGAGGTGGGGTTTTTCCATGCTGATCCTCATCCTGGAAACCTAGTTGCTACTGAGGATGGATCTCTTGCCTATTTTGACTTTGGCATGATGGGAGACATTCCACGTCACTATCGTGTTGGACTTATTAAAGTGGTTAGCTCTAGTGATAAATTCTCATCATTCATGGTTGACTGACTGGTGTGTTGGAGTATTGAGATATAGTTTGGATGCATTTCATGTGGTCATCGTTTATTATCTGTTTGGGTTTATGTCATCACCTTTAGTTCACGTAGTATTGGCTAGCTTCATCAATTGTTTGCAGTTACTGACAGACATTGCTCTTTAGTTTTTTCTGAATGTCTTTGAGATCCTGTTTTGTTGCATATCACCGTGTGTTGTGGTCCATCAATTCCTGTAGAATGTTTTCATAGAGTTCTGCGACCATTTCATCCAAGTTTAAATTGTTTGAGAGTGAGTGATTTCCTTTGTTTAAGGTGGGGCTGCAAGACGAGACCTATAGTTGCTCGTGTAGGTTTTTGTTACCACTGTTTTTGATTACTTGAGCTGTTTGGAATGAATATTTCTATTTACTTATGTTAGTTCTCTTTCTTCTACTATACCTTTTTTCAAAAAGCACTTTCTTGCAATACATTATAGACAAAGTCCTGATGAAATCATCTCTTGGGATTTTCTTGGGGACACCTGGATTGTAAGACTTCTTTTTGTTTTCTTCTTCATTCTTTTTGGAGTGGGCCGAGCATTTACTCTTTGGATATTTCTTCTAGCTTGTTTCTATTTCTATTCTGTCTGAGCATCCCTCTTTGATTGAGATTTCTTTCTGAAGGGAAAGGAAGGGAAGGAGTTAATTAAATCTGTTGTTCTTGGTACGCTGAAACTGGTGGGATCACACAAAGAAATTCAGATGCATGAGCGTAGGTGATGTATAATAGTGAAGCAATCTTATTCCCATATGCTCGTATAGTTTCTATACTAGAATTCTGTGATAGAAAATGCTTTGCGCCTCTAAATATAAATCACAGATCTAGAGGCGTTACAGCATTTTAATTTTATTCATCCTCTCAACATTTGCCTGTGCAACCAAACCTCCTCTTTTCATTTCCCCTTTTATTGCTCTTTCCAGCCGATTCACCTGTTTGTTACAGTTATTTTCTGATCCATTGATACTCTTGTTATTATACCTTCTCTCTTCTTTGGTGTGATGTTCTTTTTCATCATTTTCTTCCCCAACTTAACTTTGTCCTCTTGCCAATAGTGATACCTTGTAAACCCTTGTTGCCTCCACTACGGGTATACTTGTCCATTCCAGACAAGAAGTAAGCTCTGCCCATTGCGTGCCTTAAATCCTATTTTAACCCCAAAAAAAGACACAAAATCAACCAACCTCTTTGTAAAAACACAGGGTTCTCCATACAATCACAGCTGAGCTCCACCACAATCTTTTAGCAGAAGGATGATGAAGTATGAATGTGTGATACTTGGCATCTGAATCTGTAGTACATGCTAAGTGCTAAGCTAATGTGTATGAGCTAAAGACCTTGTAATTAAAGCATAAACTCTGTGAAATTCTGATTTCTTGATTTCCAGAAAAAAGCACAAAAAATGAAAAAACATATTAATCTTTTAGAATGAGTTAAACGAGATAAAATAACTCTCCAAAGTCCAAAATCTTTTGTCAGATGATGTAGGCAGCATCAGATTTCGAGTATGATTTGAGAAGGAAGCGAGAGCATCAATTTCTTATTATTATTTAATTAAAAGTGAATAAATTTAGGATGATGAAAGTTGACATGTATTGAGTACTAAAGAGTCTCGAGTGACTAACATCAACCTTCACCTAATTAGTCATGATGTGAGAACTTCATTGAACTACAAAATTTTACACAAAATGTCTATTAACTATTTGTTCCTATTGTTTCTTTGTGGAGATATGAGGTTTGTTACCAAAGGCTTTATTTTCTAGCTTTACACTTATTCATGATTCAAATCTGATTGGGATTGATTTTTATTTTTTTTGGCAGTTGCATTGCATTTCTAAATCTAAAACTTTTCTGCGTATCCTCATATGCTTTGCTTCTGTTATCTCCTTGAACTTCATTGTTGAGTATATGGAATACTGCTTTAGGAAGAGGTCACATCTTCAATTCCAGTATTGGCATGCGCTTATAGACAGTTCCTTAAATTTGAAGCTTTGGTTCTTTAAGGCATTGCATATTTTAATGTCTACATGGATGGGGTCTTAAGTACTTATTGACCTATTGCACGTCCCAAAGTTGTATAGATGACTGCATTACAAAAGCAAGAAAGTGTTGGCATGCGTTTTAAACAATTTCTAAAATTGAAACTTTGGTTCTTTAAGGCATTGCATATTTTGATGTCTGCATGGATTGTCTAAGTATTCATTGATCTATTACATGTCCAGTGTTTCAACAGATGACTGCACTTCAGGATCTTTGCAATTATTATTTATTTATTTGCTTATTTATTTTTCACACATGGGGTTTGCTATTTTTAACGTAATTGGCTCTGTATGCATAAAGCTGGCAAGTATTTGTAATAAAGTCATGTTTGGTAGTTGATAAGTGCTGTGCACTGCAGCTTGTTCACTTCGTTAATCGAGACTCTCTGGGTTTAGCAAATGACTTTCTTTCGCTGGGATTTCTACCTGATGGAGTAGACATTCAATCTGTTTCAGAAGCTTTGCGAGCGTCCTTTGGTGATGGAACCAGACAATCCCAAGATTTCCAGGTTCTTAACCTGCTCCCCCTCTGTTCCTTTTTCTATTTATTTTTTTCCTAGTTTGAGAATGCTTCCCAATAAAGCTCATTCTCCCATTTATACATATAGGTATTACGGTAGAGCAATAGAGAAAGACCAAGCAGCGCAGTGCAATCTAGTTAATCTAGGGAATTTTTTTTTGGATCTGAATAGAGCCCCCTTCCAAAAGAAAAAAAGCCACAAAGAGAGTCCTTTAAGCACTACGGAGTTGTTTGGCTTAAAGACAAGTTATCCAGGAATTAGTTATCTAGGGGTTGTGATACATGGGTTATTCCTTGATGGATGTTTGCATTGACGTATTTAAAAATAGTGTATAATGTATTAATATGTTTACTACTTAAACAAAATGGAAGTTTGTCTGGGTTGGTTTTGTCATTTTAGCTATTTTAATCTATGTATTACTAATACCTACATATCTATTCCATATTCTGTCCCCATAAAATAGTACGTAGATTCCCTCAAAAGTATTACTCATGGAGTTCAACTAATATCCACCGACAGGTAAAGTTTCTTTTACACAATCAGGTTTACATTAAAGCCTATAATAGGTAAGTTCTTAAGTATGATTTTTAATAAGAAAAATAGTAGTATAAGACAACTTAAATATACATTTATTCTACTGGATTTAGTTAGGATTATGGCCTTTAACTTTGTATTTTTATATAAGAGAAGAGTAGTACAGGGGTTGTACTGCAACCATATTTACAGAATCCTATGATCCTATGTCTATAATGAATCCAGAACATCAATAATAGAGACAGGATCATTAGACCAAATCTGGTCACACCAAAAACACAAAATTAAGATACAATTCAACTTGATCTATACTATTCTCTATGTTCCCAAAACACCTAGCATTTCTTTCCCTCCAAATAGTCCACCATATGCTGGCTGGTATGATTCTCCATTTGCTTTTGCTTTTGGCATGTATCCCTACCTCTTCACGGCTTTGGAATGTCTGTGTGACCTTCCCTGATATACCTCTCAAATTTAAAAACAACCTCCATAATTGTCCTGTAAACTTTTCGTGCAAGAAGAGGTGTTTTACAGTTTCTGCCTTCTCCCCACAAAGTAAACATCTAGGGCATAAGGTTATCCCCTCTTCATCAAGTTATCCGGAGCCATTTCATTCTGTGGGCCTTGTTGTGGTTTTTCAAGTTCTTTATACCCACTCCCCCATATCTCTTTTCCAGTTACCTCCTTCCATTCAACTAGGTTATACCCTTCCCTTTCTTTATTCCCCTGCCATAGGAACTTCCTTCTGACTCTGTCCAATCTGTTTAAAATCCCTGCTGGGGTAGGAAACAGTGACATCATGTTAGTTGGAATGGCATCCAAGTTTGAACAGAGTTGATCAGTGTCCCTTCCATCTGGCCAATTTCCACTATCTCTTCTTTGTTTTTATCACTTCCGGTTTTATATTTCTTTGTTTCTTCAACACCATTAAAGCAAGCACCAGCATACGCCATTGAAGCAGTCATACTCACAATCATTTGTCGACCCATGATGGTGACGGTGTCTATGACAAGTGTGAGAACAGTGTAGGGATATAGAGGGATTTTCCGTAATTGTGGGTTTATATCAAGGATCTACAATGAGCCGGTACTTGTTTACCCTGGTCATGATATATGCGCTTTGTAGAAAGTATTGTGTTTATTGATGAGACTAGTCGGAGTCAAAGTGAAGTTTGGACTTTGGAGATGCATTCTACAGATTAAGATGCAGATGCAACCTGAAGTTTGGACTTTAGGATTAGTTGACGTAGGACAAAATACATAAAACTTGAATAATGTTTTTTTTTTTTGAGAATGGTAAAGTTGTATTCATCAGCAAATGAGGGTATGCTGGCAACCAAACAAAAAAAAAAATTCAAAGGCCAAGTAGTCATGATTACAAAGAGCCTATGAAATCTACTAACTGATCTACTTCATATATACCCTCTTCTTTACACCAAAAATATAGAGTATTAATGCAGTTTTCTTTAACTTTCTGCATTGGGTTAGTAATATTCTTAAAGCACCTATTTTTCTTCCTCCAAATTGACCACCATATGCAAGATGGAACTAGATTCCACCATTTTTTCGGTGTTTTACTCCCCCCTCTTCTCATCCAACAGTTTAGTAGGTCAGCAGTATGCTCAGGTACCACCCAAGGATCTTGAATAATGCTTTGAAGCATATACCATATCTGGGAAGTCACTCTACAGTGAAGGAACAAATGAAAGTGCCACGGTGTATGTTATAGACAGATGACATAATATTGATCGACAAGACGGCGGTCGAGTTTATGAAAGGTTGGAAGTTTGGAAACAAGCTCAAAAGTTTAAAGATTTCAGTCTTACCCAATAGAGGAAGCTTCAATCTTGGGTCAATAATTCAAGGAGACAAGGAGATTGACGATGATGTCGACTGGTGGAAGGTGGCAGGTATCCCATGGAATTAGTCGAGGTGCGCGAAAGCTGGCCCGGACACCAGTTATCAAAAAAAAAAAGATCGCATTGCCAATGACTTGTAATTTGTATTTGTTCGTCAAGGAATTTTGCACTTGTTTGGAAGGATTATCATAGATCATTAGAGTTTCATTGATGGTACATTGTGGTGCTTAAATACAACAATTGAGATATTTAGATTCAATGTTATGGGAGAATAAGATGATACATAATGCATATGATTAACATAATATGTTTGAAAATGGAAGAGTCAGCAGATGTGTGATGTGATTGAATCCTTATCAAAGTGAAAACCCGGTTCGATAGCGTTGTTGCAAGACTAACAATATCATTCATCCACGAAATTAACCTTCTAGAAGTGTTGCTTTAAAATGGATGTTTGCTTATGCAAACATTAGAAATGATAGCATCTTGCAGAAGGTGCAAGTAGCATACACACAGGATAAATTCAGTGAAGGATGCGAAGATGGTATAGTCTTGTTCTCTGTAGACCTCCATAGGGATCTGTTTGTATGTATGACTTCATAATAATTGGAGATGATGAAAGTGGACAAGCTAGACCTAAAATCACAAGTTGTATGAAAAGACCTTACCATCTCTCAGAATCAATGCCGACTTAATGTAAATGTAGAACACAATGGAAGCAAAAAGTTCATATAGACAGTAGGGTTTAGGTTGAGGTGTATTAGTACACTTGCACTAGACTCGGTATTTGCGGGGACACTTCGAAGTTTGTTTGGAGATATTGCCCATAGAAGAGAAAACTTCTAGTGTTGTAGAATCTTAGTATTGGAATAAAATGAGTCCAATGGAGGGGAATGAATATTGAGGAATTTATGTAGTTAACTCCAACTAGGTTGGAATTGATGTTTGTTGTTGACAAGATATAAACCAAATGTTACATTTTTCTATGCGGATCGTAATTACTTTGTACTCTAATGGCTCTACCAGTAAAACAATCTCAGGTGGATTGGTTAGAGCTGCTTGATTGGATTTCATGAGTTGTGTGATAAATTTCTCAAATCTTATCTTTGTCCAAGGAATATGCTAGGGATGAACCTCCCGTCATTGTACTATAGGATGATTTTTTCTCCAAAATTTGGTTGACCTATTGCAATTATATTTTATACCCATTGATATCTTCTTCAATGAGACACGATTGTTAGCTTGCTTCATGACCTTGCAAGTACTAAGTGGCACTTCAAATGATTTCAGGGCATAATGAATCAATTGTATGATGTGATGTATGACTTCAACTTTTCTCTTCCTCCTGACTATGCTTTGGTGATACGAGCGCTTGGATCTCTTGAAGGAACAGCAAAAGCATTGGATCCAGATTTCAAAGTTGTTGAAAGTGCATATCCTTTTGTTATCGGAAGACTCTTGGTAGATCCAACTCCTGATATGAGGAGAATATTGAGAGAGCTTCTCATCCGTAATGATGGTTCTATGAGATGGAATCGTCTAGAGAGACTGGTAGGTCATTTATTCTTTCTATGTGCTGTTATACTTGTTTCTTGCAGGTAGCACAAGTGAGGCTTATTTCTTTCCTGAACAAGAACCTTTGACTATTTGTGAAAAGAAGGCCGTCTTAGCTCTTTTCCTGCTGGATTCAAAAATTACTATATGTGAATAGTTTATGTGAATTTTCTAGGTCTTCCTTTTAATATGATCTTAATTATTAGTATGATGTGATGAGTACTCGGTGGAAGTTGTCAGCTTTTCTGTTGTTGTTTTTGTTTGGTAAGATAAACAATAGAAAAACTATTCTCTCAAATGTGTCCAAATAGAAATCTCATTGGGCTACAATGCATTGTGCTATTAAAAGACAACCCTCTGAAGCTTGATCTTTTCTAATACTTCAGCATTCTTTGACACAGAGACTGATAAAGCTGGGGATGGGTTGTTTAGGACTCCTGTATGTGAATTGTTAAAAATGTATCTTCCTGCAGATTGCAGCAATATCTCAGCAGGCTTCTGAAACAGAAGGAGAAACTCAGGAGAGTTACTCGGATCCATTGGGATCATTCGATATACGGGCTGTAGTCTCTGCAACAGAAGACCTTTCCCAATTTATTTTGTCAGACAAGGGTTCAAGAGTCCGTGTATTCCTTGTCAGAGACATAGTTAAAGCAGCTGATGTTTTCTATCAAGATGAATTTCTAAATAATCTTCTTGATGAGAAGCTTCGAGCGAGACGTTTATTTGGATATGAGGTATATTTCATCTTGTTATTTATGCAAATCATGAGCAACAGTGCTTATTATCAAAACAATGGAAAAGTGCATTTTACTATTGTTGACATTCTACTCTGATCTTATAATCGCGATACTATTAGCTTGACGAAGCAATTTAACCGTCACCACTGAACTCCAAATATTCAGTCTAATATAAAACAAATTAAAGTAGATCCTACTAGTTCATTAATTATAAGCAAATATATCACCCTACTAAAAAAATTACTATCTTATTGTGATTCTATGTGGTATGATGTACTGATTATGAATGATTGCATGGGATGTCATTGTCACTTTCTCTATATCTCTTGAAATTCAGTTTCTTGCTTTGGTCAGCAGACAGATTGTGGTTTTCTTGTTTAATTTGGTGGCCACTTCGTAGTCTGCATCTTAAGTTCTTGGTTTGGTACTTAAGTTTCCTAGTGGCCCTTTTTGGTTTCAGGCATAGCAACGTTCATAAGAATCATTATTCATTCTCTTTTTCAGGAACATGGTATTCTAGTTAGGGTGGTGAGTGGGTTTCATTCCCTAGGACGTGCAGTGAAATTAGCTCCGGATTTGTGGTCAGCAATGCTGATTCGCTTGGTGGTTAAGCCAGAGTTCCAAAAATTTGCTTGCGACATAAGTTCAGCATTGATCAGTCACTTCAAGTATCACCTTCCAGTCAGCTTTTGGATGGGTATTTCTCGGCTACTGCATAGTGTGGTTGATAAAGACGAAGATGAAGTATTGTGATGTAGCAAGGTCGGTGCTCTCGTTTTTGTATCCGTGGTTACACCTTGTTAGTGTATTTGTTTTCCAGCGGACGCATGGAACGAGCGTGTTTGAGTAGGGAATGATCATTAATTTCAGGATCCTAGAGAAATTTGCATATATTATGCCGTCAGAAGTAGGATCAAGCACTCTGCTAGACAAAGCTGAGCGTCCCATTATACGAATGTCAATTTGTCTTACAGAACATTAGACAGGGATCAAGAGAGGAAAATACAGTATACGCTCCAAAAAGAGAATGGTCTTCAAACGAGCAGTTGACATTCTACAAAGGTCGCTTCCATTTTAATAGTATCAACTATTCAACATGGCAGAGTTCCGCCAAGGTTTCTGTGAAATGCCGCGAGTTCCAGAGAGTTTCCACCCTTTGGAGTTGGTTATAGCCTATAGCTTAATGATAAGCATAGTGATAAGACTCAAAAACATTTTTTGCCCATCTTGTTTATATTAAGTTTTTGTTGACGAACATTAGTAACATGAGGAAGTATTCAGAGCATTATACACTTCCCACAACATCCGATTCGGAACCTCCTTTCTATTTCAAGTGAGAATGGTCTTGGTTCCATACAAAATCAAGTGATGGATGACAAATACTTGTGCTGGATTACTTCCATTAATTACTTCAGCCATTGTGTTCTACCTATAAATTTAAAGTTCAATATTCTTTTACATGATTTATGCACCAAAATTTCTACTTTTTTAACAAATGGAGAACACCTTGAGTGTTGCTAGTTCCAAAGAAAAGAAAAGGAGGGAACCCGTGAACTACACTTTGGCATCATCTACTTCTGAGCCAGTGCATACACAGTCAATGAATTACAACTTTAGTAAAATTTGTTGCAATAAATTTCTCCTATTGGCTATTCAAAACTTCCCTATAACTATCAAAATGCACTGACAATATAAAAAGAATTTTATAGAGGCACACTATGTATAAGTTAGATTTAGGAAAAAGATAATGTGATATGACCAGGTGAAGACATGTATGGGGGGTCAAAAACACTTTGGATGGTGAACAAGCAATTTGAAATATTCATGTCCATATCGAGTTGTTAGATTTTCTTCGAAAATTTTAATAGTTCAGTTGATTGAATATTTGAATCTTTACACTAAAAAGAAATTCAATTTTTCTCCTAGTAACCCTCTCTCGCAATTTCCTTTTTCTTTACCCCTATTTTTGAGAAAGAAGAAGTTGGATTCTCTTTTACAAAACATCTAAAGGAGAGACCAATAAGATGTATATTTGTATACGAAGCCTAAGCTAACCTACCCTTTTTTTAATATTGAAAATTAAGTTAAGATATATAAAATAAAATATGCATAAAGTTTATCGTAATATCCCTAATAATGTATACGGTGATTATTAATTTGGAGTTTTTTTTTGTTTTAAAAACTAAATACTAATTTTCATTAGTTAAATGGGGGGTTGGGGGGGGAGGGTGTGGCTTTCAAAAACACGAGTATACGACCTCTAGTTCCTTCTAAATAGCTTAGGATATATCATCTACTAAAATTCTTCTACACCATTATTGAATCCTAGAGGTAGGAGGATTTATGATTACAACATAATAATTAAGTATTTGTTTGGTCATAAAGAAAATCATGTATTTTGGAATAATTTTTCATTTTATTTATAATAAATTAGTGTTTGAATATGAATATTGTAAATCTATTTTATTTTATTTAAAAATTAGTGTTTGATCATAATAAGTTGATAACTATGAAATATTTTTCATTTTTTTATTTCCTTCAACTCCCAAAACTAAAGAAACAAATTACTTCTTTTTTTTTTCAAAAAAAATAAAGATGAAGAAAAACAATGAAGGAAAGGGAGATTTGATGTTTATTTGTATTTTAGTGCAGTTAGGGGAAGGTGCTGGATAGGTTAAAATGTATTGAAAAAGATAAAATAGAGAGATTTCCAGAAAAAGTCACATGTTTATACATACATATATGATTCTTAGCCATTGGTCTCTTGATAAAAAAAAAAACTAACGAAAAGATGAATATTACAATTTTGACATAGATAAGGAATGTTTTTTATTCACTGTTATAGCACAAAAATGTAATCTAAGTTTGACTCATAATTTAAAAAATATTTTTAGCCAAAAAATCGAAAATAAAACATCAAGGGTTTATGTCTTTAATATAAAGGATCGAATATATATTTTTTAAGGGAAACAAGTAAATTTTCATATTTTTATGCATATAGTGAGTAGGCAGAAAATATTTAAATATATAATGTGATAAACTCACCAACTTTATGGGTAGATGATGGTGGGTTTAGGGTGAATACGAATTTAACGTGGTACAAGTGAACATGGGGTGAAAATGTTTATGTGAAGCAGAATGAGTTAAAATTGTGACTTATAGAAGTATTTTTTAAATAGCTTATAAATATATAAATTTTATTTTAAAAAATTAAAGATACAAATTTTAATTAAATTTAAATTGTTTGATTCTCAAAAACTAAAAATCTCACATAAATTCAGAAACAGAGTGGAGTATTTGATATCCTATGAGGAGTCATTGTCCATTAGCCACGTGTCCCATTAATTACATTTACACTGTAATCAAGAATGACTACTCAAACTACTACTACGTCACCAACGATTCTCTTCACTTCCCGTCCATTCACAACTTCTTTCTTCGCCCCTATTATTCCATCAAATTACAACTTTATCCTAATTCATTTTATTGCTTATTTAATTTTATATTAGTCATACACTTTTTCTTCTTTATAAACATTTATAAGAAATTATAAATTAAAAAATATTCTTTTTTAATTTATCGTTTAATTTTTTTTTTATTTTAAAATTTTAATTACACTTAAAAATAATAATTAATTATAAATATAAAATAATAAAAAATTGAATAATTTTATCATTAATTTGAAATAATTATTTTTATATATAAATATAATTAATATGAGACGGAGAAAGTATGTAAAAGCGCAAAATGTTAACGTCAAAAGACAAATGTGTGCATTAATAACATGTCTTTCGTGCTGATCTGAGGCTATTTTGTGTTTGAATATATTCTTAATTTTTTTTTATTAGACAACACCTTAATTTCAATATTGGAGACTCTAATAGAAAATGAAAGTTGAGAACTTCTATAAAAGAAAATTATTGAAAAGAACTAATTTTATTCAATCATCAAGGATTTTGCGTGATGGTGACTGGAAAGGGACAAGAATGCCCCAAAATAAAAATATTAAGATTGTGGGGACCCACTGCGACAGTGGGGCTCGATGGAAAAAAGTGAAGAAAAAAAAGGTTAATGTTTTTTCAATTTTCACCTATTTTTCAAGTTGATGGTATAATAGATCTTATTTAAAAATGGGAAAAGGGACAAATATACCCCTGAACTATCGTAAATGGTATGTAGATATCCTCCGTCATACATTTGGGATATTGGTGCCCCTGTCATTCAAAAACTAGAGCATATATGTCATTCACTCTAACGGAAGACTAAATAGGGACATGTGGCGCAATCTTACCGTCGATCCAATATTTAATAAATGTCGATCGGTGGATAAGATTATGACACGTGTATTCCATTAGTATAAAAGGTATATATGATCTAGTTTTGGACAGCGGAGGCACCAATGTCCCAAAAGTATGATGGAGGGTATCTGCATACCATTTATGATAGTTCAGGGGTATATTTGCCATTTTTTCTTTTAAAAATTGAAAAAGAGTAAAAAAATGTCTTTAAACTATGTGAAAGGAACAAAAATGCCCTCCGTTTATAGTTTGGCTCAAAAATGTCTTTACCATCAATACTTTGGTTCAAAATTGCCCTTAAACTATGCGAAAGGAACAAAAATGCCCTCCGTTTGTAGTGTGGTCCAAAAATGCACTTGACGTCAATACTTTGGTCCAAAAATGTCCTTATTGTTATTTTAATGGGTCAAAATGCTCATTTTCTAAATAAATATATTATTATTTTCTCTTTAACACATTCTTTTTCTAATAATATTTTTTTAAAATTAGCAAATATTTATCTTACTTCAATTTAGAAAAAAATAAAAAATGAAAATATTTCTTATTTTATTATCATTAATTTTTATCGTTTTATAAATATAAATTAATGATGGATATACTATGATCTTATATGTATGACATATATTATCTGTCGAAAGGGCACATGAAGTTATTCTATTTTAATTGATAAAATGAGATTAAGAAGAAAAAAAATATTTCCTACAGTTTTATTTGTTAAAGTAATTTTAGAAGAAAGAAAACAAGAATAGTGTTCTTTAAAAATATTTTAATTAGGAAGAAGATGTGTTTAAAAAGGAAAAAATAACATATTTATTCGGAAAAGGGCATTTTTGACCTATTTTGTAACTATAGGGGCATTTCTGAACCAAAATATTTACTGCAATGGCATTTTTAGCCAAAGTATCGACGGTAGGGGTATTATTGAGCCTAACTATAAACTGAGAGCATATTTGTTCCTTTCACATAGTTTAAGGGCATTTTTGACCCTTTTTCCTTTAAAAATTAAGATACATAGAATCATCAAGAGAGATGTTGCATCAATTTTTAGAAGATGAGCGATCATAAGAGAAGATTTTCTTAGATGCTAAAAATGTTGTTGATATGATTCAAGTGACAATATTATGGGAGAAAAAAGTGTTGTGTAAAAACTCAAATTCAATATAACAATAGCCACTTTTCAACTATATTAACAAGAGTAAAGTTCAATTATAATTCTCAAAAGTAAATGTAATAACTAAAATGGTAAAAGCCCCAGAACAAACATATAGAAATATTGAAAGTAAGACTATGGATTGATAGACCAAAGAAGGGAGATGAGAAAATACATATATTTGGAAGGGAGATAAGGAGAATCAGACTTTCACACAACAATAAGCATAACCCATTAAAAACTTGTTCTTTTTTTTTAATTTTGTCACTCAAATTAGAAGTCGAACTTTTCCGGAAGATGTAGTAACTAATATTAGTTGGAATTAATAAATAAATAATGGGTATCTTTTTTTTATAAAATATAAAGTTTGGTATAATTTTTGAATTTTATAAATTTTCAAATATTAGAACTTGGCCCAAATACTAATTTTTTCTAGTATTTGAGAGCTTGAAATACTTGACAAATATATTTGCCAAGTTATATGACCAAACACTACTTTCCAAGTTTTCTTTTAAAAAGTTCAAATATTTTTTGGAACCAAACGGATCCTAAATCCTACCGAATGCTAAAGATATATCTACATTATGTAATTCGTTGATGCAATAATAAAAGATATTATGCTTCGGAGAAAAAAATATATTTAGAAGATGAGTGAGAGGTATTATTATTAGATTTGAAGGTTAGTTAATTTTGATATAAATAAGTACATGCCACGTATGATTGTTGTCATCAATTAAAAGGAAATGTTTGACCATTGATTCCTGCTTCTTTTTTTCTTTTACTCCGTGTTATAAAATAAATGAATTTTGAGTTCGATACATCATTTAGGAATTTTTATTTTTTATTTTTATTTGTTCATTATATAGAAAACCTGTAATTTGGTTAATTGATAAGTTTTATTTGCGAGAGTGTGATTTTCCACTTTGTAATTTTCTTTCTCATTTTACTTCTCCTTACCCCATTTAGGAAAAAAGTGTTCACTAATACTGAAAATACATTTTTCATCTTTATTTATTACTTTTCACATGTTAAGAGAAAATTATATTTTATTTTCTTTATATTTTATCCTCAATATTAATTACTATTTTTCTTTTTACATATTTTCTTAAAACCTAAGACTATACATCAATTATAGTTATGAAAATCCAATTGATCGGGAAAGGTCTTGTTCATGGTGGTAAGCGAGGGAGGATTTAGTAAAGGGATAATGCCGCTTTATACTAATATAGTCCCGAGTTGGTAATTAGAGTTAGAAGCTTCACAGCTTCCTCCACTCACCTCCACGGGCGAATATAGTCTACTAGACTAGCCAAGAAAGAGTGACATAGACTATATTCTAGGTCATTCGGAAGGGCTTCGTATAGTTTTGGGGTGTAACGTATGATTGTTGTGGTAAATGGTAATATAGTCATATTAAGAGCAAGTTTGACATTGTTGTTGGGGAGGCAAAGAGTGTTTTTTTTTTTTTGTGAAAATAAATATTTTTTTGAAAAAAATAATGTTTGGTAAATTCTTAAAACTGTTTTTAAATGAAAACATAAACAGTTTTTCTGTTTTTAGAAATAAGCTAAAAATATTTGTTTCTTAAAAAAAAACATAAGCAGAAAAAAATTTCTTGAAGACAAAAATATCTCTCTCATATATACATATTTATCAATATATCCCTTATTAACGAATTAGCATATCTCATAAATTTGGTTAAGTTGCATTCAAAAAATTTGTTTTTTATTTTTTTATAATAATTTTCTTTTATATTTATATATTATTATTATTATTTTATATTTTATATATTATATTACATTTTATTTTATAGAATTTGAAATAAATGTAACAATAACATTTTTGTAAGATTAAAAATATGAAGGACTTTATTTATTTTTGTGGTTAATTTTTCGTATATAGTGATTTAATTTGTGGAATGATTTTTAAATTTATTTTTCTTGATATTTTGAATTATATTTAAGTCATCATGTTAATTAATTTATTTATGTATAATATTGATTGAATATATATATAAATAAAATAAAATTTTAATTAAAAATTTCTAATAGATATTTAAAATAGTTTCTCTATAAAATAATCTTAATATAAAAAGTACATTGATACTTACCCTTTTTCGTAATTTGACTCTCAAAAATATTTTTTAAAAAGATTAGTCAAACATGATTTGCTTATCAAAAACACTTTTCGATTGAATTTGCGGCAAATTATTTTTTTTCAAAAGCACTTTTTTAAAAGTCATTTTAAAAAAGTGTTTCTAAAAATAAATAGTTTTTAGCAGTAGAGCCAAACAGGCTCTAAGGGCCCGTTTGGCCATGCGATATGGTATCATGATATGGAATCATGAGATGAAATTGAAGGTTTGTTTGGCCCAAATGCGATATGGAATTTTTGTGTTGTATATTTTCTCATAAACATAAAAATCTCATAAGTTGTAAAACTATTAAAATAGCCCCAATTGTTTATTCAATCTTATCAA
>NW_006239448.1:114290-168752 GCF_000226075.1 Solanum tuberosum
GGTGAGAATAATAAATTTTAAAAAGTAATGATGTGATTATAAATTTATTTACATATGAAACAAATGGTTAGTAGATATAAATGTGGGGTTGTTATAACAAAATATAAACTCATGGATCAATTATTGTATTAAAATATCTCAAATCATGATATGGAATCACATGGTGATTCCATATCATGGTTTTTGGAGAATATGGTATCACCTCTCATGATATGGAATCATGAGATGGAATCAGCGTAAAATCGCATGTCCAAGCGCTGATTCCATCTCACGACACCATATCGTGATATGGTATCGCATGGCCAAACGCCTACTAAGTGTGTGCAAAATTCAACGTAATGAATTTATGTTTATTAGTTAATATATTTTAAGAAACAATATGTATGTTAAATATATAATCTGATATTATTTTTAAAGATACATTTTTTATTATTATTTTTAAAGATACATATTTATTAAACGTTAGCTTTTAATTTTTGATAAGTAACTTTTATTTTAAACTTTACTTTAATTATGTTATTACATCAACCAAACAACACACTTGTAATTACACTATAATTACATTATGAAAAATAAAAAGGTCATTATGTGTAATCACTAGACTGTATAACTACTTAGAAAGTTACTTCAGTTTTAATTAATAAGCGATTTTACAAACAATCCCTAAAAAAAAACTCCTAAGTTTTCGAGTTTAGATAGCAAGTAAAGAAATTCCAAGGAACATACAAATCAGTACAAGAATATTAAGGTCATCAGTATTTTAATTAAATTTTGCGTTAAAAATTTGTGACACAAACCTTATTTCCGTAACAATTTTATGACGAAACCACAAGTTTGTCACAAATTTATAATGAGATTGTGATGGATTCTTATTTTTGTTATAAATTTGTAACAGAATTGTGACCAGCCATCATTTATGTCACATATTTAATTTGTAACTGAATTGAATTGTGACGGATCATTTAGTCCTTAACAAAATTTGTCCACTAAATCCGAATTAGTGATGAATTTGTTTGTTACAAATACTCCGTCAAAATTTGTATTTTTCTTATAGTTAGTTAGTGATCCTCCTATAGTTATTATTATCCTAACTAGCAATTTGATCAAATTCACAGCCTAAGCATAGGTGTTTCTCATTAAACTGCGTCCAAGATTGAGCTATGAGATTTAACGGCGGACTTAAAAAGCTATTGATAGTTTCAAAAGCAGAGACATAAATTGGAACAGTATTACTACTAGCTTAAAAACGGCGTGACACACTGTGATGGAAATTTGACTTCCTTGTGACCAGTTTACTTGCTTATGTTGTACCTCTTCCTTTGATAATTCTGTTTGTATTTGAGCATGAACTAACCTATTACTTTCCTCTTATCTCTTAAAGCTTTTACATTTGACAGTTCCCTGAGTAAAAGGGGGATTTGTTGTTTCTAAACAACCAAATGTGTCATAAATAAGAAGGCAGGACAGTAGCCCAACTGATGATATCAACTGCATCTTCTTAATGTAGGCCAATTTATTGATCTGTCTATGGTGCAATTCTGGCTAACAATCTGCCAAAAAAAATTGGCACAATAGGAGCAGTTGGAATTGATGTTGAGGGCAATCAATATATGAAGTCGAAGTTTTTAAACCCCACAATTAGCTAGAAAACAATTGCTATTTTTGTGTAGTAAGTTGTAATATTTCTGTTGATAATTCCAAAGACTTATATTTAATTTTAAATGTTAGACTAGTAAATAGCCAAGTGAAAAAGCAAACGCAAATAGTATTCCCAAGCCCCAAACATTTCAAATGGGAGGAGAATGTAATTATTTTGTTGACCGGTTTCTAAGTATGTTTAAATAAGAATAGTATCCATTTAAAAGTATTATTTGTAATTATTGCTATAGAAACTCTTTTTTGGTTGATCGAATATGTTTGCGTGTTCAACCCATTAACTACAATTTTAGCAAATAAAAATCCTGTAAAATATTTAAATAAAAAAAGAACACACAATCTTACAAATTCAAACACTTAACCATGCTTTACTTGCTTAAAGCTCTGGATCGACCTAGCGAGTCGGAACATCTTTGTGTCAAGTATTGTCAGTTTATTTTGTTTGAACGTTACTTTATTTTTTTTTTATATTAATTGAGTATGCACATTTGGCAAAAATTTCTATAGTATGAACAATAAAGGAATAAAAAGAAAACATGATTATGGACAACTTGTTAAAAAAAATTAAAAAAAGTTAATAAAACTAAGGGAAAATGGTTCGAAATATATCCGAACTTTGATCGAAATTGCTGTAAGAATCCCAAATTTTGGGGAGGATCTATTACCATTTACCCCTGCACTATTTAATAATGTATTTTAAAGTTATATATGTGCCCACATGGACAGGTTATTATTTATAATAATGCAATATTTATGATGTCCATGTGGGCACATATATACCTTTAAAATACACTATTAAATAGTGGAGGGTAAAAGATCATGCCCAAAATTTGAGATTGTTACAGCAATTTCAATCAAAGTTCAAATAAATTTCAGATATTTTTTCCTAGACTAATGAATCATCAACACGAGAATTATGAAAAAGTACGCACAAGACATATGTCTTCCAATTTTCACATCTTAAGCATGGAGAGTTTTATTTCAATTTTATGAAATAAGATACTTCCTAACAAAAAATAGCATTTGACATTTATTTTTAAGATTTCAATATTTAACCGCGTTGAATAACATCCTTTTTAAGCCTAACCACCCTACATACCTTGACCACATCATGAAGCATCAACCCGTACCGGTGGCTCATGGTCCCATCTCTTGGCTCGGTCGTCCACTTGATTGTATAGTTTGTTTTCTAATTTTCTATGGTCAGACTACCATAAAGAATATGGACCTCTAACTAATATTTCAAAAAAAGGAAAAAGTTTGGCTCTAATTGAGCAATTATTTTATATCATTCACTTTTATTTGATATATATATATATATATATATATATTTAATTTTACTTATTTATTTTAATATATTTAAAAAATAAACTTATTTTTTATTTTGTTGTTAGTATTAATTTTTTGTTTATATTATTTTTCGAAAGAGATGCAAACGTTTATTGCGAATAAATAAAAATGACGAGAGAGTGCTTGTCTGTCATTATTTATTTTGACAATATTAGCTGTCATTTGTCAGTGGCATTGAAAAGGGGGCATTATCGTAGTTTCTACGAAATTCAAGGGCGTTTGTGTTCTGCTACTCTCAAATATATACACCAAAAAAACCCAAAAGTGGTACTCAATTGCCTTTTTCATCGGAGTTTTTACCATTACTGCTACTATATTACACTCCAATCGCAATACGGAAAAGTAGCGGTACCGGAAAATGTGCTCCACTAAACAAAACCAGAAGCAGAACCTCCACCATAAGCGCTCCGTCGTGCCTACCTCTACTTCCGCCGCAGGCGGTGAAGGTGGCGGTGGTGGGGACTGGAGGGAAGAATCCATAACCGGCGGATCACTAAAGCATGTGGATTTGGACAAGGGAAAAAACGGTTGGGCATCACCGCCGGGAGACCTATTCAATCTGCGAGGGCCAAACTACTTAACGAAAAAGGTGAAAGTACCTTCTGGCGCGTGGCTTCTACAGCCTGCCGGAGTCGATTGGCTCCGATCTAACTCCAAGCTCGACCACGTCCTGGCTCGACACGACAACCGTGTGATGAACGCGCTGAAGAAATCTCACTCTGAAGGCAAGTCTATGAAAACCTTCATAGTCGCCGTGAATCTCCAAGTCCCTGGGCGTGACCAACACAGCGCGGTTTTCTACTTCGCTACAAACGACGACGAGCCGCTCGAACCGGGTTCTCTCCTCTATCGGTTCGTCAACGGCGATGATGCGTATCGTAACAGCAGATTTAAGATCGTGAACCGGATCGTGAAAGGACCGTGGATCGTGAAAGCCGCAGTTGGGAATTACTCAGCTTGTATACTCGGTAAAGCTTTGAATTGCTACTATCATAGAGGCCCTAATTACTTAGAAATCGACGTGGATATCGGTAGCTCAGCGATTGCTAGCGCTATTTTGCACTTGGCGTTAGGGTCGGTAACGTCGGTGACGATCGATATGGGTTTTCTGGTGGAGTCACAGACGGAGGAAGAGTTGCCGGAAAAGCTATTTGGGGCAGTTAGGATTTGTCAAATGGAGATGAGCTCAGCTACGTTTATTGATACGACGTCATCAAGGAAGGTATTACCCACTGCTAATTTACATAATCCTAGCAATAGTAGCAGAGTCCAAGCTGAGGAGGTCGGTGAAAACAAAGATGATTAAGAAGAAATTAAAACAAAATTACTTGATATTATTCCCTCTCTTAATGTCGAGGGAAATTGTTGGTGGAATCCATGTAGATAGATGACTAAGCTTAAGCTTTCCTTGTTTAATAAAAATTCATCTCTTCCTTTCATTAACTATCATTTCAGTTCCACTTTCCCCTACTTATAATTTACTAATTTTGATCATTACTATTGACAATTAGAAAATTAACAAAACAAGAAGCACTATATATATATATATAAAACTAACATTATTTGTTCATGTATTTTTCTTATATATATATATGTGAGAAGGATTTTAGGTGATAAGATAATGCTATTTTATATGGTGATAAGGTAATAAAATACAAAAAAGCAAAATGGGTATAGAATTGACTAATTTTTGGATTTGTCTTTGTACTGCAATTATTTGGTGATTAACTAATAAACTCTGGCGTTGCTTGTGCGGCGTATATGGATTTGGAATTTGTACTTTTGCCTTCTAAATACACATCATTTTGTTTGTTTTTGGTTTTCACTTTAATTATTGGTTTACCTTTTTTTTCATTTAATTAATCAATTTCTAGGGGTATGTTTGGTAGGGAGGGAAATATGTTTTGATTTTTTTAAAATAATATTTTTTGGGAGAAGCATTTTGTTTTATACCGAACACACCTTATATGTGTGCAACTCCGATTCCAAAGTTGGTTTAACCCTTTTTGCTTTAAGGCTAGTTGTATCTTAGTTTGATTAGGGAGACACGTGTTTTATGCGTTTAAATAAGTTAATAAGGTTGTTAATCGAGATAGATACAGACAAATTACGGTGGGATATTTTTCTAAATTGAGAAAAAGGTTTGTTGAAAATTCTTGTGTAGGCACTTGCTCGTCTATGAACCAAAAAATAAAAAAAGTAGCCCTCCTAAGGGAATCTTTTATCATGTGTCTCATGTCCAATTCTGAATATATATTTCTAAATTAAATACTTCCAATATTAATAATAATACTTACAATTTAGCCAGTCCCCAAACAGTCTTGTGCATCTATCTAAAACACAAAAAGAAACTTAAGATACAAAATTATTCAGCATGCATGTGATTATGAAAGAAAGAGGTTCTTAAAAATCTTCACTAGATTTTTTTAGATGCTTAGGTTGGGTAGAATTAAAGTAATAAGTAATCAATTTGCAACTTTGAAGTCATAGCATATGCAACTTGTTTGTCTAATAAATGATGTTCCTTTGGAATGAAGAAAAAAATTCATTGGTCAAATGCAACAATATGGACTATTCATTGAATGTTTAATTTAGAACAGGAAGATTACATTCTTTCTCTAAGGTTATGGTATAAAGCTTCTTCTCCAAATTATGAATTCAGAGTTCGTAAATTTAATGACTATAATATTATCATACCTATATATATTTTTATACGAGATTCCGCTTTATAATCTAAAGTAAGTTGTTACATATAAAAGCAAAGGGACTTATAATTAATTACATGAAGAAGTTAAAAAAAGAAGAGATAAATACCCAAGTTCATTAAGCTAACAGAAGGTTGAGTGCAATGAATTAGGAGGTACGTTTTACTTCATACGGTTCATTTTTAATTACCATGCTTATTATACCAATATTTTCATGCGTGCAATTTTAGTGGAATGCAAATTTAGAAGTGATGGAGACTTATTTAATAGATAGGATGACATCTCTTTGAGCAGTTTACACACATTATTTACATAAATATTGCCTAGGTAAGCATATTGTTTGAATTGTTGGTATGTAAATATACATTCGCAGTGAAGTTAGTATCAAAATGAGAAACGTAAAGCAGTAACGCAACTGCTATGCCATTGGCAGTTCTGATTGACAAAGCACATGAAGAGGTAGGTTATAAAGAATGGACTTGCTTATATCTTCAAAACCTTTCTGCGAAAAACAAATGAGAGGATAAGATTATATATGATAGATGCAAGGTAATAGGTAACAAGAAATCTATAAGTAAATCAATGCTTTATTGTGTACTTAATAAACATGAACTGCAATAAAATGATAAACATAACATATACATATAAATTGATGAAAAATGCTTATTATAGTTCATCAAATTCATACAACCAATATGATGGGTTCTAGAAACTTTAATGTCATGATTTTGTTTCTTAATGAGCATCTTTAGATGTTCATAGGCAGTATAGTTATTGTCTATGCTATCAAGTATAACTCTTAACTTTTGTATATGTTCATGCTAATAGCTGCATACGCCGCTAAATGATTTTTGATTTTTGTGTTTTGGGAAAATGTGCTGCTAGTCAACAGATTATGATCAAATTTTATGGGGTATATTTTTCTTTTTACTCATACTTTTCTTGCATATATTTAGTACATGGGAGGTGAGTTTTGTTTCAAAGGAGAAATTGAATTATAGGGCACCACACTAAAGGCTACCAACTCTACCCAAATGATACACCCGAACAAACACAAGAAACTTATAAGCAACACAACCAAACCAAGCTGAAGAGCTGTGAATTATTTTTACACACACAAAAAAAAAAACAATTAAGAGACAATATAATTCAAGAAGCTAAGCGATAATAATCAAAGCAAGGAGAAGAGAAACACTTACCAAAGTCAAGGAGGTTGAACACACTGAAGAATAATAATCACAATAAACCTGAAAGAGAGCATTTCAAAGAAATATTTGATCAAGCACAATTGTTATATTATTGAACCAACGTCTCTTGTGTGGAGTTGTTCAAAGTCAAGTTTGAGAACTGAAAGTAAGATTAGAGAAGTTGGAGGACACATTATTCTGGGAATGTTACACATCAATTTGATTTGGTTTGTGCTTTTTATTTTGTGGGCTCTTTACTGTTGAATCAGTCCTTTTTGGAAATGAACTTGGATAAAAATGTAGTAAGAGTCGCAAATGGACATAAAAATCAGAAGGATCAAGAATGTTATATATTTTAATACTTGTGGTTATATGCATATCACAATTAGCAATTTCACAAAGATGGACAAAAAAGCCACACTCATCTTCTTTTTATCCTATTCTCACTGCAATTGATGAACACAAATACCGACTAAGAGAGTTGATGATCACAGAGGAATTTGACGACAAAAATATATACTCTCATTGATATAAGCCACGAATAGTAATGTCGTGGATGTGCGTGCATATGGACATACCTTGTTAAAGCATTGGACGTCACAGATGTTTTTGTTCAACATATTATTTTACTAATGTTGCAGTAAGCAACTCAAACAATAGAATAGAAACAGACAAATTACCTATCATTTAATAATTAAGAGAAGATGGCGGGCGTATGAAGTAATTAACATAAACATATGACAATAATCCAGATTTGAGATAATTCTTTATGTCGTTAAGTTAATATACAGTTAAGGAAGCTTGCTGTTAGCAAGAAATTCACCATTTTTCCAACAAAGCTAAATAATAAGTAACTAAAACCTTTCTATGAGCTATGAGCTAAGCTCACAACAAATTAAAAATGAATTTCTATTAAACAATGTCTAGAATCTCTTGCTAGTGAGGGCACGAAATCATTTGAAATTGAAAGACTTGGTGCAGACACAAATTCCAAGTTCTTCACGATATGGGTGGGTAGAGTTATATTTCGTTTGATGGTGAGTAAGTTTTAGACCACAGCCGGAAAAGCTACTATCGAATCGAAGTTAAGTGTGATGTTCCTCTCAAAAGTCTCTAAAACATGGATGCTACTAAAACTTGATGAAGATCATATCATGAGAGAAAAGATTAGAATTCTTCAAAATTATAAGGTATCCTAATTAGAGGAATAATCATACAATACAAAAGAAAAAAATGGCAGAGTCACTGATATCCAAGTTTGAAAGCCACACAAGAGTTAAATTCTTAGTTGTTAGACATGCCTTGCATTACTTCAAAAAAGCCACACAATAGATGAGAGAGCCATGTGATGAAGGTAGGTGTTACGTGGCTTTTCAAATGGAGGATGAAAGACACGTATAGTGAAAAGTCATAATTGTCCTTCACTTAAATTGTAATGACAACAACAACCAGGCATGTTGATACCAGCCTCTACTCATGCTTCTAAGTTCTAGTAGAATAACTCATTTGATAATATTGTTATTTTAAAAAAATTATGATTAATTATTAATTTTCACCTTTACCATGGAAATTAATGTGGTAAAATAGAGATTCATTCAAATTATTTATTTTGGACCTAGCTAGGTACTCTACTATTTAATGAGTAGCCTAGCCATTCTTTTCTTTCATTGTCTTTGAGCTTGAATTATTGATTTCCAGGTATTTCTTTACCATTTTCTAATACATCAAATTTTATTATTTTTCAATAGGCAAATTTTACTTTTGTAAATGAAAGTAGGTGTGATCTAATCAAAGAGAGTGTTCCATCAATTTCATTTTATATAAGATATTTAACTGAACATAAAATTTAAGAAAAAAAAAATATTTTCATCACTCATATAAAAGATACTACTTTCTCCGTTACTTTTTATTTGATTTTTACTTCCTTTTTCAAAATTTTGTTTTGTTAATATGACACTCTCCTTAAGAAATTATTTATTGGGATTTATTTTATTAAATTATGGTAGAAAAATTTAGTTTAATTACTAGTATTATATATATTTATTTAATATAAAGATAATACTAAAAGAGAATAATAAATAATCTACTAAAATAAACTAGTAAAAGAAAAATCTATTAAGAATATTATCTACTATATTAGGAGTAATATTTATCTTTTGCCAAGTTTACTCATACGAATTGTAAAAGCTTCTTAAAAAATTGTTCCAATCATTTAGTATTAGGTAAAGAATTATGCAGAAGAGAATAATACCTTCTAAGATTTCTTAAAATTTACTTATTTTGGATAAAAATTATAAAGATTAGAAAACCATTTAAAAAGAAATGGAGTAAGTACGTATTAGAACTTTGTGATGAAGATTTTTTAACTATAAAAGTGTGTCATTAAAGATACATATATTAAAGGTAAAAGAGCGACCACAGATTGTTTAAGAGGTTTAAAAGTACTATCAGATGTTGTAGTAGAGAGTTATATGTATTTCTTCATTTTTAATTAGAATTTTCGAATTTAGGTCTTAAATATGAAGTCACATATTTTCAAGGGCCCTACCTCCATCACAAATTTAAATTAATTAAATTTCAAAAATATTAAACACCATTAAAAACACAAAAAATATGATTTAAAAGTCAAAAATCATGCTCCATGCCGTTACCATCCCACATAAGTTTTTTTTGTGGTGTGCTAAAACCGTCATTATTTTAAATAGGTGGGCTCAATATGGAAGGACGAATCATGCAATATATTCTGTTTTTACTCAACTTTTTTGTTGTCTAATAAAGTTGAGGAAGAAAAGTATAGTTTATCTAGGAATTATTATATATTCCGTCCTAATTTATATGACATTTTTTATTTTTCAAGATTCAAATAATTTAATTTAATCAAAAATATGCGCATGAAATCTTGACATTTATGGAAATGAAATTTATATAAACTACATAAAAAGTATTATAAATCACAATAATTGACAATTCAAAATATCTAAAAAGATATATGAAAAATTATGGTCAAAGATAAACATGTTTGAATCTCAAAATCTAAAAATGTCACATAAATTGAGACGGAAGGAGTATCTTTTAAATCTTTGGGTTGGTTACGAATGTTTTGTCTTCACTTTACTACTTGTCTTCTCAATTATTTGTATTTTTCATTGGGAAAAAAGTTGCTATTTTTGGTCGTGAATTCGTTAGGATAGGATTTGGTTGATCATTGAATGTTAGGCTAAGCCCCTATTCTTGAACCCACAACAAAGTCAACATTGTTTTTATGGGATCCACTGCCCATTTTCAGTATAGAACTGGATAATTAAAAATCATACGGAAAATAGTCTGAAAAATATTTGAATTTTGGCTGAAATTGCTGGGGTTAATACCTCAGATGGTCACTCAAACTATCCACTTTTGCCTCAGAAAGTCACTCAACTTTTAATTTTCACTAAAAAGTCACCATGTGAGTGACTTTTTGAGGAAAGACTAGATAGTTGCTGTTACAGTACCAAACTTTATGGAGGACCTTTGACCTCCCCTACACTATTTAATACTGTATTTTAAAGGTATATATGTGTCCACATGGACACGTTATCATTTATAATTATGCAATATTTATGATGTCCATATGGACACATATATATCTTTAAAATACATTATTAAAAGTGCAGAGGGTAAAATGTCCTTTCTAAAGTTTGATATCGTTACAACAATTTCAATTAAAGTTCAAATATATTTTAGACCTTTTTCCCAAAATTATACCTTTTTATTTTTTTTTGAAATTGAATGGGTGTTGGCTTAAAAACGTCACGGAAAAAAGTAACGTTGTTGGTTGAGGCCTTACTGGAATATATGCTTGCAAATTAGATCGTTAAAGGTTTACCTAAAGTTTAATCGGTCCCCTTCTTTTTATTTTTATTCATATAATATTATAGGTATCGTCAATTTTTTATATTCATAAATAATCAGCAATACAACCTCATTGACATATATTTCATCCGTTCCATTTACTTTTATGTCAATACTATAGCTACAATCTTGGTACCTAATGTTAGAGGCGGAGCTCAGTGGGAGTTTATGAGTTCGGATAAACTTAATGGCTTTGAGGTATATTTTGTATTTGTATTAGAAAATTAAATAAATATAAATATATTACTTTTCTATGGGAATGAAGGGGTTGTGAAAATATTTTTCATGCAAAAGTTATAGATTCGAGCTCTGATATAAATCAAAGTTTTTCTTTTAAAAAATTTAGAACTCCCAAACTCCTCGTGATCCCGACTTTGCCTTTGCCTAATGTAATCCTAATAGGAAGTTAAGATGGTAGTAGCTAGAGCCTAGATGGTGGCAGCTTCTCCAAAATATAAAATGTATCAGATGCGCCTTATCCGCTATTTGCGATGTGAATAGAGATTAGGTACAACAGACTAGAATTCCACAATATACTAAGGGGATGTTTGGCTATAAACTTTTTTTTTAAAAATGTTTGATCATAAAATTTTAAAAATTTACAAAATTTAAAAGTTAAATTGCAAAATTTTAGGATTTAAAAAATTATCTTTCACTTCAAATATTCACAAATCACTAGTGATGATCAAACACCTCTTAAAATTTCATTTGGAACAATAAAGTCGACTTTTTTTTAACAAAAAAAAACTTCTCAGTTCAACCATTTTTTTCCTATTAAAATGGAAAAGTGATATTTTGTTGTATATATTTGAGAAAATGGCCAAAAGCCTCCCTAATCTATATCCGAATTTTCAACTACACATTTTAATTTTACGGGAGTCCTATCACCCCTGAAGTGTTTAACCCTGAATGCTTAGAGTGAGCACAAAAAACAAGTATTAAAACTTTTTTTTTTTAATATCTCTTTTAAAAATATATGTATTTTTATTTTTATTTCTTATTTATTGTCTTTCTTCTCCATAGCAACCAAATTCCTTCACTGGATTCATCATTGTTGATTTCACACAAACTTTTAAACTCTCATGTAAAAAACTTTTAAGAACCAATCAATTCAATTGAAGATAAAATAACATGAATTTATATCATCCAAAAAAGAGATTTGGATCAGATTTGAAAACAAATAAATATCAAATTGGGTTTACATCAAATTCAAGTGAACTCCCAAATGAGAATGTTTTTTGTTTTTTATTTTTCTCTTTGTTGCTCGACCAACAGCCACCATCGTCATATCCTCCGGCAAAACCCCTCCTCCTCCGGATCCTTTTAGTTTGTTTTTCAAGGTTCTCCGACAAGCAAAACTCGAATATTGCTTGAGAAGCTCTTGCTATCAATATTTATCTTTGTTCCTCACAATTCAATAGGAATTTGAAAGAATTGGGGGAAGAATTTACTTTAGGAATTTGAAGAAATTGGGAGAGTATAAGAGAAAGTGGAAAAGAATTATAAAAAAATAATAAATTAATCAATTTTCACCTGTCAAACGTGTGAAGTTCACATGCCAAGATAGATGTGGTTGAGGCTTTTTAAGGGTGTAATTATTACAGTTTTAAGCAGTACAAGTGAGTGATAGGACTTCCGTAAATTTAAAGGGTGTAGTTGAAAATCCGAATATAGATTAGGGGGGCTTTTGACCATTTTCTCTATATATTTTTCTGAATTTTTTTTGGTGGAAAGCAGAATTAGTTGTTACCCTTATTTTGAAACTGAAATCATTTCCTCGTTCATTTTTAATTGTCAATTTTCCTTTTTTTAGAGTCAAACTTAAAAAACTTTGACTAACATTTTACGATGTATCTTTTCATCATATTGATATGCAAAAAATTGCAATTTCTAATATTTTTCACATAGTATTTGAATATCTAAATTTTTTGTTTAAAATATCAAATTAATGTACTTCTAATTTAACTTCGAGAATTAGTTAAATTAACTTTCGAAAAGCGTAACATGATAAATAAAAATAAACGGAAGGAATATATACTTACTGAAAAAAACTGAAATCACACACAACCATCAAAATAGAATCAATTAGCGAGAATATCAGATGCACACTAAAGTTAACGATGAGATGGAAATTTGGAGATAAGCCTTAGAATTTGAAGACTCAAAATTAAATTGGACTAAAATAAAATATTTAAAGTACAAATTCAGTGACATAAATGTGAATGTAAAGATGGAGAGAGTGACATTGAGATGATTTTAGCATGTGAAGAGTAACGACATAGATGTGCCAGTTAAGAGGCATGAGATCAGGTTGGAGGTAATAGGAGTTAGGAAAGACAGAGCGGTAGGACGAACAAGAACTAAGGGGTGATTAGAAATAACATAACACAATTTCAGCTTACCACATACATGAACCTAGATAGAAAAAATTGAAGATTGATGATTAAAATTGAAGGTTAGTTAGTAATCGTGTGTTGCCGTACTTTACGTGGAATGGCATGAGCTATATGATAGTTGCATAGTCTCTGTTGCTTCAATAAATAATATTATACGTTATGCGTTAGTTACTTTATATCTTTTTATTTTATTGTCATGATATTCTTGCAATCCTGTTTCTATAATAAAGCCATAAGGCAATCAGAAACAATCGATTATGATATTTTTGTTTTGGTAAACGAAAGATAAATGTTTTTGTTTGGTAAACGAAAGATAAATGTGTGTACACTCAAAACATCACCATTCTTTTTCACCTTATAAATTAAAAAAACAAATCAGACATACCTGAAATTACAGTTCAATTTTTATATATTCAGCCATGTATTATGATTAAGGTATATTTGAACTGGAAAAAAAAAAGATCAACGGATTTGTTATATTTGATGTGTTTCTGATAAATCGATGATTGTGTTTTGTTCTTTATGATATATGAAAGTTCCATTCAAATTTAAACTTATTTAGAGTATATTTGAGTGTTGGATCGTGTGTTGAATTGTTGAAATTCGAAAAATAAATTATTTATTTTTTGTTCAACTTGTTTGAAATTTCTGCTCGTTTTTACATGTATTCAATCATGTTTGACTTAGGTGTAAGAATACACGAAAAGTTTCAAACATACATGACGAAAGTTTAATTAATTTTTACATGCGTCTAAATAAAAAATGTTCAAAATTTTACCTTTGCAAGTCATACTAAATATCAGGCGAAAACTTCTGATGTATGAGCTTCACAAAATCACACTTTCAGACGCGAATATCTGAAATTATCAAATTCTAGACATGATTTTCTGACATTTTTTTTTAATCAAAAATAAATAAACTTACCAATATAATATATATATATACTAAATAGCAACCTCAAAAGTAGGTATTTGCACACCCCCCCCCCCCACGCCCACACCCATGGATTGGTAAATTTCGTAACATAATCCATTGAGGATTTGTCATGTGGGCTAGGCTTGGGCTTTATTGGTTTGGACATCACGTGGCTAATTGGACCTGGTTCAAGATGAATTTGGACCTCCACGAACCTGATCCAAGGAAGAGAGCTTCCATGGCAATCCCTTTTCTTGAATTCCAAAAACATAAAGTTTAGGGGGGGGGGGGGGGGGGATCAAAAAATACACTAGTTCGAGTACAAATTACACTAGTTTAAGGTCTAATTACGTAACCTTCACATGTTTTCAAAAGTATCGTTCGTGTGAGATTTAGATCTCTGGATACATAGAGTTAAAATTAGGTGTAATGTATTTTAGATACACGGTATCCAATCGTGATTCATATGTGTATGAGATGCACTGACTTTTCACTCGTCTTTCTCTTATATTGCCCACACCTCTCTCCCTCTCTCTCGTGCCTCTCTCTTATGTATTTGTATTCTAGAATGTATCAATCTAGTGATTCATATGTATCTGGGATACATTCACTCTCTCACTCGCCTCCCTTTTATCTTTCTCGTTCCTCTCCTCTCTCAATCACCGATCTCTCCCTATGTATCAATATTTCAGAATGTATCTGCTAGCAAAGTACACACACACACACACACATATATATATATATATATATATATAAGTGTATCTAACTTAAATCTGGTATGTGATTATTAATTAATGAGACAATAAATAATTATTTCAAACTATAAAAAAGATTACTAAATATGATAGAAATGTTCATATAAATAAATTACTTTTCCAAAATTTTATATCGAAGTTTTCACATTCAATTTGAATGGCTCGAAAAATCATCCTTACTACTACTAGGCTTTCTACGATTTCGTAGAGGTCTTGGTTTACATGTTAGTTAGTGGAGTTTATAATGCTGAACTTTTGCCTGCATGAAACAATAATGTAGATTTTTATTTTAAGCATGAATTACTTATTTTAAGATTTTTTGTCCTTTAATGTTTTAATTCCCGTACTGTAAATATACACATCGTCTTAGAGACTTATACTTTACGTCCTATAAATAATACATAATTTTTTACATAACATAATATAAATATTATTTAATGCCGCCAATAGAATGTTGCGTCTATTATATTTTTTGGTTATACCACCAACCAAAGGCGACATAAATTATAGTGAAACTATTTATCTGATATCTCTACACAGATATAATATTATCATATGAAATTTTTTTAGATATTATTTTTCAATTTTTTCATATTCGATTGGTCAAATATTTTCTCTAGGGAACAAGCTCTTTAAAAATGACCCTCTTATTCAAAGTACGAAAAACAAGCTTTACTGGTCATATTCCAGATTAATGTATTATTATGCGGTAATTAGTAACGTGAGATATTATTTATCAAAGATAAAATAATAAAACAAGACAAATGTCCTTCTCCGGAGCTCTTCTGCCAAAATCCTTTAAAAAAGTTAAGGTTAAAATTGAAAACACAAATACAAATTTGTCGAGGGTGCAACAAATTACATATTTTATATCAAACCCTATAATTTCATTTTTAACTCAATAAACTAATCTATCAATAAAAATATATCAACAAAGTAATCCTACTTATAATTCTGACATAATAATCCTATAGTAATTGTTTCACAAACCAAACAACCTGACCCATTGAAAACTTCTTCTCAATGCAATGCAAAGATTTTTTAACTCGAAACTATGGTCTAGGAAAGAAATGGACAACTTTTTTCCCCATTCGGTGTTGCCGTGTCGGGAGCCTACATTAGAGCTTCGATTAAATTCAGATTGTGCACTGCAGGTAGGGATGTGCTTTGATTTGGTTTTGTACTATTCGGTTTAGATTTTTCAATTTTTGATTTTGAAGAAGTGTAACCCAATCCGAATCAAAATAAATTTGGTTCGGATTGGTTTTTCTCTTTTTGGTGGTTTTTTCAATTTGGTTACTCAAATATGCAATAATTAGAAACATAATCAAAGTTATGTTTGCAATTGAATATATCTATATATAAATCACAAGTAAAACGTAAAACACAATATTTAAGAGTATATCAATTATAGATGTCCAAACAAAAAACATAAACTAAAGCATAATGAAAGACAATAACACACACACTCTCTCTCTCTTGCTATATATATATACCATACTAAAAAATCTAACAAAGTAAATTATTAATCCAAAACCAAACCAAAAAACAATCCAAATTAGAATTCGATTTGATTTGGTTTGGTTTTTTGGTTTAATTCAAATAGTGCACACCCCTAACTGCAAGGTCCAATCACTCCCAAAATATTTTTTCCATAACTAAGACTCGTACCCAAAACTATTCATTAAAGATAAAATAGTCTCACCCCGACCACTAATACACCCTATGTTAGTTAAGGACAACTTTATATGGTCTAGGAAAGAAAAGGACATAAAATAATATGTGGAATAGGAAAGAGGAAAATTCCAACATGCAAATAGACGTATGTTCTGGTTTCAATAAAAGACTTGGACTATTACTAGCCATTGGCCTGGTCTTCACTCTTTAATTATAATCGGGTCGTCAAAATTAAAAGTTACATATATAGTACGAACATTATGATATTTAATTAAATATTTATTTTCCTGTCTGTAAATATCCATGTAAATAAAACTTAATTTACGTGGTTATGTCGAGGATTAATCATATATAGTTCTCTTCTTATTTCGGAAATATATTCGAAGTTCCAATTATTTTTTTTGAATCTTAGAAAGATTACAGTGTTACTAATTTTGAATCGTTATGTATTTGATGATGAAAACAAACGATAAGGATGTGTTCGTTACAAAGAAAAATATTCTATAGAAAAATTCATAAATTTCTTATTTATTTTTTTGTGTTTGATACATAAATAGAAATTATTATTGTAAAACTATTCATAGAAGGATGATTTTTCACAAATGGCCTTTTAAAGGCAGATCATTATCTAACTTTTAGTAACAATAAATATCTAGATTAACAAAAAGTGTTAAAGTTTTATCAATATTAGTTAATTGTTATTGAATTTAATGTTACTATACACTTTAGGACATTTACAAAGAGTGTTAATTTTTTTTTAAAAAAAATAACATATTTAGTGACAATTAAGCTATATCGTTAATTAATTACCGTTATTACCCATTTATACTACATGACACCAACTCCATGATATCGATATTGAAGTTGAATATAAATCTTTTACTGAACTATAGTTCAGTTTCTTATTGAATTTGTGTGAATTTGACCTTACAGAAAACTTTAGACCATGGCGTAAAGTTTACGCCACTAAAAATTGTTTTTGATGCAGTGCCGAGTGCGTACATCTTATCTATCTATATAACTAAATTGGTTATCACATTGTAAAAAAAAAAGTAAAATAATTTTAAAAAAAATATGTGTCATGTACTAAATACTCCATCAAGTTTTCAAAAAATATGGGGTGAACTTTTTCAATGTAATAAAATGGCAAATTTTCACCTCGAAATTAGATGAATATTCTGATTTCAGCGACCTTTTGAACAGTAAAGAGAGACCCCATTGATTTGGGATTTGGACTACTAGTGGACTGACCTGGTCTTACATTTTAATTGGTAAAAGTCCTCCGCTCCACTCTATCACTTGATGGATACAATTTATGTAATATGAATATTTTAATATTTATTTTCCATTTGTCAATATGCTTCAGCCTTGTAATTAAAAATAAACAAAATATTATTACTATAACAAAATAATTGTTAGTTGTAATTAATTAACGATAATAGGCTTAGTACTAAAAATATCTTTTTAGCGTCATTTAACATTCTTTGTAAATGTCTCTAAAGTCTATAGCGACACTGGATCAAATGACAATAAACGAATGTCGGTAAAGACTTTATCATTCTTTGTTAATGTGTATATTCTTTTTTGGTAAGTGTTAATGTATATATTTATCGATGGTAAAAGTTGTTTCTTGTTGTAATGTATATAAAGAGTTAATTTTTTTATGTAGTGAACAGTTAAGAATAAACGTAAATGTTTTTTTTCAAAATCTGAATTGAAAATATCTGATAAAAAAAAATACTTTAACATATATTCATGTACTCATTTGAAATGATTCATAATTCAAATATTATAAAATTTACTGATAAATTTTTAAAAATTGGATATATATTAAGACAAGTTATTTTGAATGATAAACCTCATATTTGATAAATATAGCGTCCAAATTTTTTAGTAGTCTTCAAATGAAGTTCTTCTCCTCTCCTCACCGTGAAAACAATTGAAAGATTGGTCAATAACGGGTGACAAAAAATTGAAAAACATTAAAAGAGAGAAAAAAAAGAAAGAAAATATCTCATTTGTCTTAATTTATGTGACAATTTTTAAATTTGGAGAATAAAGTAAATTTTTGTTTGATCACGATTTTTTTCATTTATTTTATAAATATATCGAATAATCAACTACATTATAACTTATACTATTAAAAAGTTCATGTCTAAATTTCACGTTCAAATTTTAAAAGAAAAATGACTTTCAAAATCTGAACGGTACTACCTAAATTATAACCAAGGGAATAATGGCAAAGACTTGAAGTCGTCTCCTATATCATTGACCTCTTCTCCTTTGTTTCAACTCTAGTAATATAAATAGTGGGTATGATCATTTTTATTATAATAAATTAAAGGAGTGAAGCAGCACAACACATAACAAAAAACAAATTTGTATTTTGAGATTCATTTTATGGCTTTGATCAATAAACTTATTTTCTTTTTGGTGTATTTTGGTTATGGCCAAATACTGCCTATTCTTGGAGAAAATCACTTAGCACCACCACATTATAAGGTGGTTAATATCAGCTCATTGCTACCAAAACCATACTGCCAGAAGTCTACCTCAGGTAAAATAATCTCTATTTACACTCTTAATTTTGACAACTCTTTATCTAATGCCACCAACAACAGAGACGAATTTAGAATTTCTGAAATATGGAGTATATCACTACAAAAAGAAAGGGAAGATATATTTTTCCGATTTGAAGTCCTTTAAGCAAATAACTCAACTTTTAATCGAGTGCACTATTTAGTCTTCTGTTTAGTTCGTTTAGAAAAAAATTTGTCTTCTTTTCTAGTTTGACAGTTTCTTAGTTCTAGCTTCCACGCAGTATAATTAAGACTACAATTTAATCTTTTTTGGTATATTATATGTATTTTTAGTTTAAGACTGCAATATTCTAAAGTCTTATTTAATTTTCTAAATTTTGTGTCTAAGTCAAAAATGTCACTGAACTATGAGAAATTGAACAAAAATGCTTACATTTAATAGTTTGATTTTAAAATACCATTGTTGTCGGTAATTTTGTACGAAAATTCCCTTATTATTATTTAATAGGTCAAAAATGCTCTTTTTAGATAAATATATTATTCTTTTTCTTCTTAAACACTTTCTTTTCTTAATACTCCAATAACTTCTTTTTTAATTAGCAAATGCTTATTCTATTCAATTCTAAAAATATTAAGAAATACAAATATTTTCTATTTTTAGAATTTTTTTTGCGCTATCAAAATTAAATTAATGATTGAGTTAATATTATTCTTATATATATGACATATATTATTGATTAAAAAGGTACATGTACTTATTCTATTTTAACTAATAAAATCAGATTAAGAAGAGAAAAAATATTATTTCCTACTTATTTATTAGTTAGAGTGACTAAAAAAAAAGATAGGGATAGAGTTCTTTAAAAATATTCTTATTAGAAATAAAATGTATATTTTTTAGAAAGAAATAATATATTTTTGACCCATTAAGTAATAACATGAGTATTTTTGGGCAAAACTAGTCTCGGTAAAAGCATTTTTGAATCAAACTATTGACGATAAAAACATTTAACTGAAGATATTTTTGTTCAATTTCAAATAATTCCAAGATTTTTTTTATCCTTTTCCATAATTTTTATTATTTTTGGGTTATTGACTTTTTTTTTTATAGACTTTTATCATTCAATTTTGCAATCCAAATTATCCAGTTGTATATTCTCTTTTTTACCCCTGCATAAATTCACCTATTGAATTTGCTTATAGGTCCAGCAATCGGATCGCAGAAATTGAAAATCGTATCAAGACATGGACCATGCTTTCCAAATGCTAAAACTCCATCATCTGATTCCGAGCAACTTATGAATTGGGATGAAGTTAGAGTTCGTTCAATCAACAAAAAACCTAAAAAAACTCCATCTTTTCTTAGTAATTATGATTATGGAGGCTATACTGTAAAAATAGGTCTTGGCACACCTCGACAAAACTTCTTCTTAATGTTTGATACTGGTAGCCCAGCGACTTGGGTGCGTTGCAAGTCCTGCACCAAAGGTTGCAAATCAAACAATCATCTGTATGATCCTTCAGTATCATCGACACATACAAATAATAAAAGCGGGTGCAATGGTTCATTCAGTGTTAGTTATCGTGATGATTCGTCTATAGAAGGCATTTGGGGATGTGATACTTTTACCGGAGATGATCGTGATATTGGTCAAATACAGAATTTTCGATTTGTTTGTGGCCAAAATTTGAAAGGTGACTTCGATGAAATGGATGGAATACTTGGACTTGGCAAAGGAGATTCCTCTGTAACGTCTCAAATTCCTTCTATGCAAATGTTCAGCTATTTTATCCCATTAACAAGTAGCCGTATGGGAAATTTATATTTTGGGAACGAAGCGATGGATCGATCTAAGGATTGTTTAATTACTCAATTTACAGCGTTGGTAGATGGGCAATGCAAAGATTGCTACTATGTTGATCTAATTGGTATAAGCGTAGCTGGAAATAAACTGGATGTATCTTCGAGAATGTTAGCTTCTAGAGAGACGATTATAGACAGTGGAACTGTGATTACGCAATTGCCAGAAGAGGTATATTCTGCACTTCGTGATGCTTTTAGACAGTCCATGTTGGCATATACATTGTTAGAAAAGGCCGATAAGTTAATGGACACTTGCTACACAGTAAAGAAACCTTTAATTATACCAGAGATTAAATTCCATTTTGGAAAAGAAAATACTATTGATGTGAGTTTGTCAGAATCGGGAATTCTGTGGACTCCAACAGAATCAATGATGTGTTTGGCTTTTACTTCAGCAAAGGA
The DNA here is from genome assembly GCF_000226075.1 of Solanum tuberosum. Lineage (NCBI taxonomy): Eukaryota > Viridiplantae > Streptophyta > Magnoliopsida > Solanales > Solanaceae > Solanum > Solanum tuberosum. Next base: position 135,629 of record NW_006239448.1, read on the forward strand.
TAATCTCTCCATTATTGGTAGCGTTCAACAACGTGGAATGAATGTGATTTATGATTTGAAACAGAAAAGAATTGGATTTGGCACCAATTGTCCAACATACTGATCACAGCCAGAGCCAATTTTCGTTTTTCATGTAATCCTTTTTAATTGTTACTACTTGTTTCTTTATAATAAAATAATAATAATAATAGAAATGTAATTAAGCAACTTGTGATGACTATTTGTTGTAATATATATTGAGAGAGGGATTGAGTTTTTTTTTTTTTTGTTTTGTACGAAGGAAAATGTTTTCTGGTAAAGTAAGTATGTTTTTTACTTATTTTCTAGTGTTTGGTATGTAAGTAAACAAATATTATCCTAAAAGCATTTATATGTTGAACTAAAACTAAACAACTCAGAATTAACACTAAGCAGTAACTGCTCTTTTAGAAAAGCTTCTCATTGATTGACCTCAAAAGGCTGAAGAATACAAGTAATGGAAGTGGTATTTATAGACCACATTCTGTAACTAACTCCTTCTAACTAACTGAGCATAGTTTGTTACAACTAAACAATACACAAAGACTAATCTACCCTTCATCAGTTTAATGACTTTTAACTAACTACTTAACTACTTCTTCACATATCTCATCACTCCCCTTCAAGTTAGGTGGGATAAAAATGTTCAACATACCTAACTTGGATAAGAGATATTCATGTTGATGTTTGGACAACCCTTTAGTCAATACATCAGCAGGTTGTTCTTGTGTAGAAATGTAGTTCACTTTAATCAGCCCTTGTTGTATCCTTTCCCTTATGAAATGACAGTCAATTTCAATGTGTTTTGTCCTCTCATGATAAACTGGATTTGCAGCAATTTGAATTGCTGCCTTACTGTCACTATACACCTGTATTGGTACTTGAACTTTAGCCTCCACTTCTTTAAGTGTCCCAAGTAACCATATTAATTCTGAGACCGTTGAAGCAAGACTTCTGTACTCAGCTTCAGCTAAGCTCTTGGAAACTGTGGTCTGCTTCTTTGCTTTCCATGACACTAAGGATTTTCCCATTTTAACCATATAGCCTGAGACAGATCTCCTAGTAATAGCACAAGAAGCCCAGTCTGCATCACAGAATACACTAACTTCTTTATTAGAGGAACTAGAAAATAGCAAGCCTTGTCCAGGTTCTTTTTTCAAGTATCTGACTACTCTTAATGCAGCATCCATATGTGACTTCTTTGGTTGCTGAAGAAACTGACCTAAGCTTTGAGTGCTGAAAGTTATGTCTGGTCTTGTCATGTTAAGATACAAAAGTTTTCCAATTAACTTTTGATATACTTTCTGATCTACTAGAGGATCCTCAGAGGCTTCTTTGACTTTCATATGATCATCATATTGTCTTGATGTTAGTTTAACATTAACATCAATAGGAGTCCCTACAGGCTTGGCTGTTGACATACCAACCTCAGTTATAAGTTCTAGGATATACTTCCTTTGATGCATCAATATACCCTCTGCTGACCTAGTGAACTCAATACCTAGGAAGTATTTTAGTTCACCTAGGTCTTTCATCTTAAAGGCCTGTTGTAGTTCATGCTTTGTCTTTTCTATTAACTCCAAACTGCTGCAAGTGATCAGCATGTCATCCACATAGACTAACACCATAATGATCCCTGCTTCTGAATTGTTAACAAATAATGAATGATCATACTGACTTTGTTTGAATTTGAGATTGGTGAGAGCTTCAGTTAACTTTTGATTCCACTGCCTTGGAGCCTGCTTCAGCCCATATAATGACATTGTCAGTCTACACACTTTCTCCCCTTGACTGGCAAATCCTTGAGGCAACTCCATATATATCTCATGTGCAAGATCACCTTGTAGAAATGCATTAAAGACATCCATCTGATGAATGTGCCAATGCCTTGAAACAACAAGGGAAATAATACATCTTACAGTGACCATCTTTACAACAAGAGAAAAGGTCTCTTGATAGTCAATACCTTCTTGTTAACTATACCCCTTAGCCACCAACTTAGCTTTAAATCTCTCTAATTCACCTGTAGACTTGTATTTGACTTTAAAAATCCATCTGCAGCCTATAGGCTTCTTCCCTGGTGGTAGATCAGTGACCACCCAAGTCTGATTGCTTTTTAGTGCTTGAACCTCAGCCTTCATAGCCTCTACCCATCTTTGATCCTGAACTGCCTCTGAGTATGTAGCAGGTTCCTTGACAGGTGAAGTAGCAACCAGATAACACTGGTAAGTATGTGACAAATGACTATAACTGATGTAGTCGCTTACTGGATACTTGACCTCAGTATGTATATTCAAGGAAACAAAATCCTTAAGCTATGTAGGAGTATGTTTAGTCCTTGTAGACCTTCTAGGATTAGCTGGTAGAACAACTTCAGCTTCTTGAACCTCAATCACTGGTTCTTCAACACCACCAGACACTTGAGAGTGAATCTCAGTCTTAGTAGGTGAATTTGTATAGTATAAAGGAGTAGACTCAGCATTTGTCATCTCATCAGAAACTTCAGCCTGTGTAGTTGTGGGAACTAGAGCAGGTGAGTTATGTAACAACTCAGTGGAGTCTAATAGGCAGTCTTTAAACAGAGGTTACTTGTCATATAACCTGTCTTGAGAGAAAGGGAATATATCTTCTCTAAATAACATATCTCTGCTAACAAAGAATGTGTTAGTAGTAAGATCAAACAGTATGTACCCCTTCTGTATTTCTGAGTACCCCATGTGGACTGTTGACTTAGACTTTGGCATTAGTTTATCATTCTTAACTAGTTTCTTGGCAAAGCACAAACAACTGATAGTTCTTAAATGGGACAACATAGGCTTACATCCATACAATCTGTCATAAGGAGTTTGATAGTTAATAACACTACTTGGGACTCTGTTGATGAGATATACAGCAGCAAGTACACAATGCCCTCAGAATTTTAATGGAATTTTTCCCTGAAACCTCAAATCCCTTGAGACCTCTAATAAATGTCTATGTTTCCTTTCAGCCACTCCATTTTGTTGAGGTGTATAAGGACAAGATCTTTGATGAATAATTTCCAATTCCTTGAACATAGTAGTACACACTGAATTCACAAACTCAGTGTCATTATCACTTCTGATCACTTTAACTGGTTTACCAAACTGAGTTTTGACATACTGCAGAAACATTTTCAAGGATACACATACATCATACTTGTGTTTGAGTAGGAAGAGCCAAGTCATTCTAGAAAAGTCATCAACTATTGTAAGAAAATATTTGTTTCCATCAAAAGTAGGAGTATTATAAGGACCCCATAGGTCAACATGAATCAAGTCAAAACAATTACAACTTTTGATGCTAATGGGAGGAAAAATGAGTCTGGTCTGTTTTGCATAGGGACAAACTAAACATTTGGACACTTTACACATGCTTCGATTATTCATATCAAGGATTTTAGAAAGTACTACAAAAGACACATGCCCTAGTCTTTTATGCCACAACTCCATATTTGAGGGAACTTGATTTACTGCCAAGACAATCTCCTTTTCACTTCTGTCATGACTTTGAGTATACAAACATCCTGCTTCCCTACCAACTTCCTTCACCTTCCCACTGTAAAGATCCTGAAAAATATAGAAGTTAGGGAAAAAGGTGACTGAGCAATCAAGCTCCTTTGTCAGTTTACTTACAGACATCAAGTTATACTTGAATTCAGGTAGGTAGAATACATTAGAAATGATGCTCTTATCACAAAGCACAAGATCCAACATGAGTGACTTGAGTAGTATCTCCATTAGGCACAGTGCCTTTTATGAACACGTCTAAATGAGAAACCATGTGATTTGTTGCTCCAGTATCAACAATCCATACTTTGTTATTCTCAGATACAGACAAGGCTTTACCTGCAGTGTGAGTAGAACTGCTATGGTTGTACTCAGCTGTGCTAGTGTTAGTGTCTAACTGTTGCTGAAGTCCTTTAAGAATGTGATCATATTGCTCCTTTGTGAATGTGCAACCCTTCAATAACTGTTTGGCATTCATTTCAGCTTGAATTAGTGTCTTAGAATGATTTGCACTCTCCATCACTCCATGATCAGTTTGCAAGCTTCCTATTCCACCCTGGTGCACAGACATTGGTGTTCAAACCATACGAAAAATGAGCCTGACTTGATTGATATTGCCCAGTGTTGTTGACTTCTGAAGAAGAACCTTGAACTTTTCTTTTGGACTTGAAATCAGCTGGATAGCCAACTACTCTATAACAAGTCTCTTTACTATGACCTTTACATTTGCAGACTTCACATATCAGGAAGGAATTTTTCTTAAATCTCTGACTTACTCCTGATATAGCACCTACCTTCGAGTACATAGCCATAGAATCTAGACTAACAGAATTCAATCCCATGTTGCTAATAGGTGATACTACAACTCTTTGACTTTCATCTCCAATTATCATAGCATAAGCATGGTTAACAGTAGGCAAGGGATTCATCATTAGAATTTGACTTCTAGCCTGATGATAAGATTCATTTAATCCCATTAAGAACTGATACAACTTTTGTCTATTTAGGTGAATGACAAACTTCTTTGATTTAGCACAGTTACAGCAAGGTGTGGGCACTACCATCTCAAACTCATCCCACAAGGTTTTGAGTTTAGTGTAATACTCAAAAACAGACATACTACCATGCTGCAATGAAGCAATATCCTTATGAAGACTGTAGGTTCTAGAGACATCTACTCTATCAAACCTCTCTTTCAAATCATTCCAGACCTGCATAGCAGTGGATGCAAATGCAATTCCACTAAGCAAACCTTTTGACACTGAATTCATTAGCCACGTTAAGACAATGACATTAACTCTTTCCCATTGACTCCACAGTTCTTCACCAAAAACTTCTTTGTTACATGATCCATCAATCAGACTTAGTTTATTTCGACCTAACAAAGCTAGTGTGATTGATCTACTCCATAGAGTGTAGTTTTCAACACCAAGTAATTGAAACGAAAGAAGGTTGACTCCACTTACATCCGATGGGCTAAGAAACAAAGGATGATTGAAATCAATACCTTGGCTAGTCATAAAACTAGGTAGAGCAGTTGATGCACCTACATGTTCTCCATTGTTGCCATTGTTGAGACCTTGAATTGGATCTACTTCTGCTCTTGTATTATCCATCTCTGAGCGAAATGTTGATGAATACTTGTTGCGGAAGAGAATCAATCCTCAATTGCTCTTCAATCACCTCTCAGTTCAGCTGAAGAACTGTCAATCAGATGAATCTGCACAATTGATTTAGTGATTCCAAATCGATCGCCTCTCACAGTGATTACTGTGTATAGCTTTGACACCATGAACTAAAACTAAACAACTCAGAATTAACACTAAGCTGTAACTGCTCTTTTAGAAAAGCTTCTCATTGATTGACCTCAAAAGGCTGAAGAATACAAGTAATGGAAGTGGTATTTACAGACCACATTCTGTAACTAACTCCTTCTAACTAATTGAGCATAGTTTGTTACAACTAAACAATACACAAAGACTAATCTACCCTTCATCAGTTTAATGACTTTTAACTAACTACTTAACTACTTCTTCACATATCTCATCATATGTAATGGAGATGGAATGGGTCGGGGTGGGATTGATAAGGTTGATTTTTCTATTTCCCTAATTTTGCGCTAAAATAACCTGTCGAGTCTATTCTATAAAATTTCACTAATAGAATTTTCAGTTTCTTTTACAAATTTTAGACCGTAATTTAAATCTAAGTTTCTAAATTTGTGTGAATTCAACATTTCACATCACTTTGAACCAAGACCTACACTTTAATTTAACCGTACTTTTTTTAATAGGGACTTCGATTTTATCATAGCTTTAATTAAACCATAGGTATAAAGTATTTAATTTGCTCACTACATATTTGCAGTGGAACTTCAGCTTAAATGTAACTAGTGCTAATTAACTAATTAAATGTAAGCCTAATAGATACTTAAACAAAGGATCTAATATGAAGATAAACCAAATGAAAATCCTCCCACTCAGTGTATGGTGTGGTATAAAAAAAATTCAAAGTTTTTCTGTCCGCTTGATTAGATATTCTGAGAAATATTTTCTTAAAGAAACTAAAATAAGTTCATAAAAATAAAAAAATAACTTTCCTGGTGAGAGTAAAAAAATCGAATATCGTAAATAACATTTCAGATTAGTTTAGTTGTCTCTCTTCCACCCCTAGCACTATTGTTCCTGTAATCAAAATATAAAAAGAAACAAGAAAAATAACAACATTAAAGTTTTAAGCCCACAGGCCACAGAAAAATGTGTTTCCACAATTATTCAAGTTTGGGATTAATTCCTTCCAAAATAGATTAATAAAACACTATCCTACTATTGCATTAATAGTGACAATCGAAATTGCAGAACTTTAGCGAATTCAACAAACGAAATTCGTCAAAATCGAGTAAGCGACAATAAGGGCAAAAGTGGAAACTCTCTTCTCAACTCTTTAATATCTAAGAGTGTTTCTATTTAAAAGCACAGAAAATCTCACATTATACCTATTTTTTAAGACTTAACTTTTAAAGAAATTCAAACCTCTAAAATGACTTTATGTAAATGTGCAAATTTTCACCATGCATAAAATTAATAGATGTATATTTTGGTTCCAGTGACCTTAGCTTTCTGTAAGACAAAAGAGTGACCCCATTAATTTGGATTACTAGTGGACTGACTGACCTAGTTGTCTTCAATTTTAATTGGCTTAAATTAAAGGTACGTTCTCTACTAGCCTAACACTTGATGGAGACATTATGATATTTATTTCTCTATAAATTTTTCAATATGGTTAGCTTAATTGTGTTAAATATATATTTTTTAGTGATAATTAACATTTTTTGGTAAATATTTCTAAAACTTATAACGACATTATATTCAACGACAATTAACTAATATCCATAAAAGTTTGAGCACTCTTTGTTAATGTCCATATTTATTGCTACTAAAAGTTAATTTTTGTGACAGTTAAGGCTTATTGATAGAGAAGTTAGAGTTGATCAGGTTCAATCAATTAATGTCTCATGAAGGATATAACATAATCTTACCTTCTAATTGTTTTATTTTTGTTTCACTATTTGAGAGGTTCTTGATAAATAAGTGATAGAAATTTACATAGTTAGAATCTTCATTGTACATCACAAATAATTTTTATTTGAAACTATTTAAAAATATTAGAAATCTTCCAAAAAAAAATCCCCATCTTGACAGTTATTGGTCAATTACGGGTTACAACAGCTAAAAGTATATAAACAAAAAAGAAAATGGAAGAATGATCCAAAGATTTGGAGAATCTTAGCAAGACCGTTTCAAAAGGATTGACGGTCGAAAGTAAAATTTTATAAAGAGGTTTTAATTTTTTTGAGTTGATATATATATATAAATTGAATAATAATAATAATAATATAGTTAGTGTAATTCTATAAGTGGAGTCTGAAAAGGACAGAATGTACGCACACTGTACACAATGCAAGTTTTCAATGCAAAAATATAGTAATATAAAGTTAGAATGATAAAACGTGACTCAAGAATTTGAGTAACTGATATAATGATATCGAAATAGTATTTCACTGAATTTGATAAATTGATATAATAAAATTGAAAGTGTCAACTTGTTGCAGTGCTTAAAATTTGAAGAACACAATGAAAAGCAAATTCAATCATTTTGTAAAGGAAAACAAGACAAATATACCCCCGAACTATCGTAAATGGTATGCAGATACCCTCCGTCATACTTTTGGGACATTGGTGCCCCTGCCGTTCAAAAACTTGAGTATATATGCCCTTCACTCTAACAGAAGACTAAATAGGGACACGTGGCACAATCTTATCCGTCGATAAATGTCGGATTGGTGGATAAGATTATGACACGTGTATGTCCATTAGTATAAAGGATATATATGCTCTAGTTTTTTGAACGACAGGGGGACCAATGTCCCAAAAGTATGACGGAGGGTATCTGCATACCATTTACGATAGTTCGAGGATATATTTGTCCTTTTTCCCTTTTGTAAATAGACAACAATAGATTATGCATAATGTAGAATGTTTGATTGTTTGAGAGACATCAAAATAGTCAATTATAAGAGAATAAAAATAATGAAAGGAGAATGAAAAAGATAAATATAAAAATAATAATGTGGTTCATGCTAATTGTAATGATATAAATGAAGCAACAAATTAAAATAGATAATCATGTAAAAAAGGATACAACAATTAGTCGAAAAACTATTTCATTTCTCAATTATTACAACAATCTTCATATTAAATAAGGTGATTATACTTTCTACCCAAAAATTTCTTTTCAAGGTTAACAGTTAATGATATTTATATATATGTTGCCGCCGCAGGTCATTGCTTTAGTGACTTTATAGTCGAGCCATCTCTATATCTTAGTAGTTCAGTTGGTTGACAACTTAGCTTTCACCTTGTTAGTGATGGTTCGATTCTCCATTTTGTAATTTCTCTCATTTCCCCTGCCCCTAATTTTAGAAAAGAAAAAAAAAACTTTGAAGTCCTTAAGGCATTGACCTGTTCTCCTTTTAAAGTATATAAAATTGTGGTTGATCCTATAATAAACAAATTGAAGGAGTCAAAAAGCACAACAACACACAACACAAAAAAAATAATTCTGTTTTGAATACTTTCATTCTACACATATATGGCTTGGATGTATAAACATATTCCTACAACATGCTTCTTTTTGGTCGTGTGTTATCTAACAATAAAAGTAGTGCCTATTCTTGGAGAAAAAGCACCTCACCCTCAGTTTCAGGTGGAACCAAAACCTAACTGCCAGAGCTCAGGTAATTAAAAATTTTCCATTTATATGTGTGTCATGGTTTAGAGTAGCCAACAAGTATCCGTCACTTTGTCATGCCACTCATGCATAAAATTAAATCATAAGTGAGCTAGTCTATAATTTCATAATATGTTTATTATGGTGTGATTCGATATAATGGAGTTGAGGGTTCGCTCCGCGGCTCGTGTATGCCTCGGGCGTAAATCAATGATTTTTAAAAAATTAATCGATCCAATTGAATCGATTAGTAGGTATTTTTTTTAAACAAGATCCGTTTTGTCATGTTCAACTTCAGTATAAGAAAGATTGCTTGAACTTAGATCTATAAAAGGATAATCTGAAATTAGTATAATATAAAATTCATAAAGATAATGCTCGAAACGAACCATTACACCCCTACCACCAGATATCACAAGTTTGGATAAATTAGTCTTTTATTGTAAAAAAAGGCGTAAGCAAACTACTTTTTAATTTACCTTTTTTCTATTTAAAAAAAAATGGGATAAGAGAAATTTAGAGAGGATTATAAGGTGCGGAATTGAACCCTTAATAATAAGATAAAAGTTCAGATAATCAACCAATTGAGTCGTAGTTTAAATTGTATTGAAAAAATGGCCAATTTTTAGTAACACTTAACCACATCATAGGTATTGTTATTGACATTTTTTCATACTTGTTTTCTATCATTTTTGCTATCCAATTTTGTATTCTCTTATTCACTTTTGTAGTTATGAGTTATGACCATGCAGCCCTCTTTCGAAACTTTTTAAATTTTGAATTTGTAGCAATATTTGCCTAATTCATCTATTGAGTTTGTTTCATGGTGCTTATGAAATTATTATGGTTCTTATTAGGTCCAATAATTGGATCGCAAAGAGTTTCAAATCCTTGTTCTCCAAATGCTAATTTGACGAAAACTCCATCAGCTGGCAAATCTGTAAACAAGAATCAAGCTAGAGTTCGTTCAATGAATAAGAAACAGAATCGCCATCATTATCGTTACACTCTTTCTGATAATGAATATGATCCTAATGCTGATTATGGATTGTTTACCGTAAAGATAAGTCTGGGCTCACCACAACAATATTATAGTTTAATTGTGGACACTGGTAGCCGTTGGACTTGGGTACGTTGTCGATTTTGCAGAGAAGGTTGCATTTCAGATGATCCCCCGTATGATCCTTCAAAATCATTGTGCGATTATACATTAACAATTCCCTTTAAAGCCTCTTATGATGATACGTCATTTGCAAACGGCATTTGGGGATGTGACAATCTCACTATAGATGATTTTGGTCCAATAATGAACTTTCAATTTGGTTGTGTCCTTGAAAACTACGATGGCAATGGCGATAATTTTGTTAATGCAGCTGGAATTCTTGGACTTGGCAAAGGAGAATGGTCATTGACATCTCAAAGTGGTGCATCAATGCAAGTGTTTAGCTATTTTGTCCCAGAAAATGGTGGTGGTGCAGATCTACAATTTGGGGATAAAGCCAGAGAAAAATCTAACACTTGTACAAATCAATTTACACCAATGGTACAAAGTGACCATGAAGAGAAATACTATATTGATTTAGTTGGTGTAAGTGTAGATGGAAACGAACTCAATGTTCCATCGACTGAATTCATGTCTCGAGGGACAATTATAGACAGTGGAACGACCATTACTCGATTGCCAGAAGTGGTATACTCTGCATTTCGTGATGCTGTTAGACAGTCCATGTCGAGTTATACATTATTAGACGAAATCGGTGAGCTAATGGATACCTGCTACAGCTTAGAGGGATTAATCGAACCAATCGCGTTTCCAGAGATTAAATTCCATTTTGGGGAAGTGAATACTATTGATGTGATTTTGACAAAGGAAGGAACAATATGGAGGAAAAATGGTACAGTAAATTGTTTGGCTTTTGCTGCAGCAGAAAGCTATAGCATTATTGGTATTGTTCAACAGCGTGGATTCAATGTGCTTTATGATTTAGAATGGAAAACAATTGGATTTGGCACTAACTGTACATGATTACTTGTATAATCGTTTTTAATGGTTCTTCTTGTTGTAGTATTACCTGTACTCCGGCCCATGTTTGCATCAAGTTAATCAATAATTGTTTGTAATTTGTTTCTTGCCTCTCTCATTAAATTACTTAATTATGATAAGTCGAAATAGTTCATTTGACGTGAATATCTTGTGAAGATAAAATTTTACCCTCTCAAAGCAGTGGCGAATTTAGAAATTTTAGCAAAAGATTTAATATTTTCGAAGGATCGGAGTGAACAATAAAAAAAAAATGGACGAATGAGTTCATAAAGATGTATTAAAGTATCTTAAAAAAATCAAAGGCCAAATGGTCTGGTGGACCCTTGTACTTGTATCAGTTTGTATTCTGGTCCCTTCTACTTAATCATTTGTCAACTGAACCCTTACACTCAATAAAACACAATTTAACAAATCCCTCTGACCGTTGACCAGGCTTATGTGGCATTAGAATGTGTGAGTTGGCAAAAAATTTGTAACTACACGCTTCTTTAGGCGAGTGAATAACATTTTTGAGTTAAAAAATATTAAAATTACAAAAGAAATAAAAAATTTAAAAACAATTAATTAAAAAATTCCTTCTTCTTCACCCCACTATCCCATCCTTTTCAACCATTTTATTGCATATCCAACCCTTCTTTCTTCTTCTCCACAATCTGTTAACATCAATTTACCAAATCTTGGGCACATCTTGAGTCCACTGATTAACCGCGGAGGGAGGAAGCGGTGTTGGTGGTACTCGCCAGAGACCACATTGAATCGCAGTGGAGTGAGAGAGAAGCGGCGTTGGTGGTGCACGCCGGAGACCACCAACAATAATGATAGATACTGTGAAGTATGTAACCTATTCTTGCATGCTTCCTTTTAAAGGATCTGTTCCTCTAGTGGCTACCTGAGAATGGAAAGCTTATGTTGAAAATGCATCTTCATTGATCCCTGAACAATTTTGTAGATTTCGGTGAAATATAGTGTTTACACCTTGCATAGCTTTCATTGGTAGATTTCAGACATTGCAACGTCTTTCATGAATTAGATCTGATACTTCTCGACCAGATCTAGTGATGACCAGGCTTAGGTTGTTGGTTTTGTAAAAGGTTGGAGGAGGAAAGGCAAATGGTTATGGTGTGCGGTGGAGATGAAGACAGGTGAGGAGAGTATATGCGATTTCGCCGGCAAAAATGGCGACGACGGCGGCAATGGCTTCTCCGGTATATTTTGGCCGTGGACAGTGAAATTGGGGAGAATAAGATATGGAGGTTTACTTTAAAGAATAATTTAAAATTTTATTATTTTACCTTTTATTAAATAATTTTGGTTAATAATTTAAAAATAGTTATGAAATAATTATGACATGGCACTAATATATATGACGTGGATATGACATGTCATTTATATAAAGGAGAGTGAGCTACACACATGGTTAGCGGGGCTTAAGAGTTTCATTTTAATTGAGTTTAAGGGTCCAGTTGACAAATGATTAAGTAGAAGGGTCCAGAATACAAACTGATACAAGTACAAGGGTCCATTAGACCATTTGGCCAAAATCAAACAATATGTTAGATGACGCATTGCTTAACCGGATTCAAGCCAACAACCAAGGGGAAATTCTGAACCCCCTTTATAATTTATGTCTCTGCTTTCTAAACTCTTTCCTATCTTTGTGTTAGGAAACGTGGACTAACTCAAATACATATACGGTCAAAACAGTAGACAAAAAATAGAAAAATAATGACATCAAAATTTTTATGTGGAAATTCTTTTAAATAAGGGAAAAATCACGGGTCAAGAGTAGTAACTGATATTACTATAACAACGAATTTTAACATTGTGTAGTCATGAATACAATACTCAAAGTGACTACAAAGCACTAAAAAAAAATAACATCTTATTGATTTTTCATCTTATTAAAATATCACTCACACTCTATTTTGCTTTACAAACTATTTTCTTGTATATTTTATGGGAAACCTCACTTTGCTCTCTAAATAATTTTTCTCTCTATCTTGGTGTATATATTTTGAATTGGAGAGTTGATGGCCCTTTAATAGAGAATAATGGTCTATGATGATGTAGGTAATGACATCAGTGACTAGAAGTGCTCATGATTCGGTTTGGATCAGTTATTGGTCAAAATCAAAACCAAACCAATACAATCCGTTTTTAAATTTCTAAAATCAAACCAAACCAAACGAAAAAGTTATTGTCGGTTTGGTTTAGTTTGCTCAATTTTTTTGGTTTTTTTATTTGAAAGTAATAAATTTGTTGAAAAAATAGACATCTCGATAGAAACAGATACACATATAGTACATGACAAGCCACATGAAAGCTACTGTGATTCAATTAAGCACTAGAGTTATTATTACAAGAACAAAGTGATTCAATCTAGAAAATGTGTTACTATGTGATGTAAGGTAGGGTGAGTACAGATGAAGTAATGAAATTTTTGTGGACAATCTTAGGATTTTAATAGTTGGGTTAAAATTAAAGTGTTGGGCTTGAGAAAATGGTAAAGTTAAAAACTTAAGCTATTTAAAATTTAACAAAATATTTATATTTTATTTATAAATAATATATAAATAATTATAAAAATTATATATATAATTTCTCTGTTCGGTTTGGTTGTTTTTGCGATTTTTTTTAGTAAAATCAAAACTAAACCAAATAGTATCAATTTTCAAAATTTAAAACCAAACCTAACCAAACCATACCAAATGTCGATTATTTAATCGATTTAGTTCGGATTGCGATTCAATTTGATTTTTTAACCATAACCATGGACAACCCTATCAGTGACCATAAGAAAATCAAACTTAGGTAGAATATTTCTTCTATGATTTATCTGCAAAGTAATACAAGTTTGAAATTGTAAAAGGAAGACACGAGTAAATAGCTTTACAAATGAATGAATCAGATTGATTTGGAAAATGAAAAAATCCGTACAAGTTATACGTTTTGTCACCTCTATGTGGAAAATATTTAAGTTATTACGTGAAAATAATTAAAGCGAAAACTAGAAGTAGAAATTTTCCTTTGTATTTCTTATGCCTCGACTGTACAGAAAAGCTGTGTATTTATACAAAAATAATCTCTCATGATAAATACAAACTCTAAAAGATAAATACTGAAGATAATTACAAGGTAGATTATTTACATGAGGAGTCCTAGTTACATCAGAATATGACTCCTTCTCTGGATATATCAGAAGTTAATAATTGAGGCCTAATTGTATAAGCCCGAAAACGATCCAGCTCAAGATGGGCCATTTCCTTTTTTTCCGACAACACCCCCCTACCCTCAAGTTGATGCCTGGAGATCGGACACTGAACTTGTTCAATAGAAAACGATGAACATGCCTTGCTAGAGCCTTGGTGAATAAGTTAGTTAACTGAGAAGAAGATGGAACAAATGATAACGAAATCAAGCCATCAAAAAGTTTCTCACGAACGAAATGACAACAAGTTCAATATGCTTTATTCGTTCATGAAAAACAAGATTTTTAGCAATGTGAATTGCTGCTTGACTGTCACAATTGATAGGCACTAGAAAAAATGGAGTGACCGTCAAATCTTGAATAAGTCGAACAACCCAAGTGATCTCGGCCACAAGACGACGCATAGAACGGTACTCTACTTCAACGGAAGAAAGGGCAACGACTGGCTGTTTTTTTGATTTCCAAGATATTGGATAACCCCCAAGACTCAAGAAGAAACCACTTACAGATCGTCATGAATCAGAACATGCCACCCAATCGGAGTCGCAAAAGACTTGAATCTGGAAAGAAGGAGTTGGAGATAAGAAAATACCTAAGCCTGGATCTTTACTTAGGTACCTTAAGGCATGATAAGCAGCTTGCAGGTGACCAGAACAAGGATTTTGCATATACTGACTAAGGTGTTGGACGGTATAGGCAAGGTCTGGCCTGGTATTGGTTAAAAAATTCAGTTTCCCCAAAAGTCATCTATAGAAGGTAGGATCTGTGAGGGTTTCACCGGAGGTGGAAAAAAGCTTTAAATTTGGATCCAGGGGAGTAGACACATCCCGACATTCGAGGCAATCAAACTCAGTGAGAAGCTCTAATGCAAATTTACTTTGGGTAATAATCATTCCCCCATTTTCTTGCACCAATTCCATTCCTAAGAAGTAATGAGCTTCTCCCAAATAATCTTTTATCTTGAATTCAAAATTCAAGAAATATTTAATATCACATATTTCCTCTGTATTGTTTCCCGTAATTAATATGTCATCGACATATACAACCAAAATAGTGACAAGGTTCCCGGTGATCTTGAAGAAAAAAGAGTAGTCATTGAGGGAACAATGAAACCCTTGAGTGCTCAGGGCAGCAGATAATCTAGCATACCATTGGCGAGAAGCCTGTTTTAACCCATACAGTGATTTACGAAGTTGACACACATGATTGGAAGAAAGGGGTGTCTAACCTGGAGGAATTTTCATATAAACCTCTTCTTCAAGGTCACCACGGAGAAATGTATTATTCACATCAAGCTGGTAGATTTTCATGTCCTTCTTTATAGCAACTGACAAAATGCATCTGATTGTAGTGATTTTCACTACAGGTGAAAAGGTCTCATTATAATGTATTCCTTCTCGTTGTGTATCTCCACGAATTACTAATCGTGCTTTTAATCTCTCCAAGGAACCATCTGATTTTAACTTTACTTTGTACACCCATTTGCAAGGTAATGCCTTTTTTTCCTGTGGTAATTCAACTATGTCCCAAGTGTTGTTAGAATCTAAAGCAGCAAACTCATTATCCATAGCAATTTTTCAACCAGGATGCATTACAGCTTGAGAATAGGAAGAAGGCTCAGATATTTGACAAATAGAGCTAACCAAATTCTGATTAGAGGGAGTCAAAGCAGTGAAAGAGGAACAATGTAAAGAAAAGGAAGGAGGATTAGGAGAAATCATAGAGTAGGAATTTGCACAAATGTAATCTAATAAATACCTTGGTTTCTAAGGAACCCTTTGTGATGTACGCAGTAGGGTACTTTGTTCTGAAGATATAACTGGTGAAATTACTGGAGATTCAATAGGAAGAGAATCTGGTGCAGGAGGAGAATGTGGAGTGGACAGTAAAGAATCACTGTCATTGGAAACATGAGACTGCTTCTTAAAAAATAACGCATCATCGGCGTCTGAGGTGGAAAACCATTGTGGGAATAGTTTAGTAAGTGGACTAGAAAAAGAAAAAGGAAAAACATCTTCAACGAACTTAATATTTCTAGAAATAGAGATTTGATTGTTTTGTAGGAGCAAAACTTTGTAGCCTTTCTTTCCGAAGGGGTACCCCAAAAATATTCCTGGTAAAGCTCTTGGGCCAAGTTTATCCCTATTTCTCTAAAGGGTAGAAATAAAACAAAGACATCTAAAAGGTTTTAGAGATTGATAGGTAGGGACGGTCCTAAATAAAACTTGATAGGGAGATTTTTGTTTCAGAATGGAAGATGGGAATCTGTTGATTAAATAATTGGCAGTAAGTAAGCAATCTCCCCAAAATCTTTTGGGAGCATTTGAATGAAACAATAGAGCTCTACATGTCTCCAAAAGGTGTCTATGTTTCTGCTCAGCCACATCATTCTGTTGTGGTGTTTCGACACAACTAGTTTGATGTAAAATGCCTTTGGATTGAAAAAATTATTTTGGATCATGACCTGTCCCTAATTCAAAAGCATTATCTGATCTTATAGCCTTAACCTTAGTGGAAAATTGTCTTTCAACAAGAGATAAAAAGTTTTGCAAAGTAGGAAATGCACTAGATTTGGTCGACAGAAGAAAAGCCCATGTACATATAGAAAAATCATCTACTATGGTCAAAAAGTATCGTTCTCCCTTGTAGGTAGGAATCTTATAAGGTCCCCAAGTGTCTATGTGGATTAGATCAAAGCATTGGTTTGAGCTAATAAATTTTTTGGGAAAATGTGGTTTGGTTTGTCTTGCCATAGGACAAATAGAACAAGGTAACTCTATTTTATCACTTTTCAATTCTTTTATGTATTTCATTGCATGAAGGGACAAATGCCCTAACCTATTGTGCCATAAAAGAGTTGTAGAAGATACAGAAAGAACATGAACATTTTTATTGATATGAGTACTAGAAAGTTCAGTACACTTATTACTCAAAAAACAAACAGAATCACCCTTTGGACCTTTTAATTTAGAAGAAATAGACTTAGACATAGACTCTAGATTTGAATGCAAGGAAACTGGAACTAAAGACTTCTCAGGAAGAAGCTTCATATGAGGTGAGTTATTCTTCATCACATAGAGTCCTGCTGCTACATCACCAAGAACCAGGTTTCTCTTAAAAAAAGGGCGTGTATGGTACAAGAAGATTTAGAAAAGGTTAGATCACAATCAAATTGAGCACACAATTGAGAAACTGATAGTAGATTATGTTTGAAAGTGGGGTCATAAAACACATTATGAAGCTCAAGTTCAGGAGTAAGATGCAAACTTCCCACACAATTCACTTTTACCTTGAAGGAATTAGGTAAAGTGATTAAAATTGGATAAGAAAGGATTAAAATATTATGTAATAAAGATTTGTCAAAAGTTATATGTTGAGATGCTCCAGAATCTATGATCCAAGTATGATGAGTAATTGTAGAGAAAAATGAGGTAAAAACATGTTAGCCATAATGCATACCAGCCAGATTTACACTGGAAGAGGCCTCTGAATTTGTTGTTGTAGAACCTGTTTGGACAGACTTGAACATTTGAATCAACTTCTCGCATTGTTCCCTAGAGAATCCATGGCTATTGACGAGGTCTGCCATTAACCTGTCCTTGTTGAAGTCTTCATCAACAACTGCATTAGCTTGATGATTCCCAAAGCTTCCCTTTCTTGGTTTGTTGAATTTGAAGTGAGCAAGATAGCCAACAAGTTTGTAGCAATCTTATTTCATATGCCCAGATTTTTTGCAGTACTTACAGAACAATTCAGGTTTCTTACCTTCAACATTCCCTGCTTGTCTAGTTCCCCTGTATTCTCCAGAATTCTTAGTTGGAGTCCATAAGATTATAGAATAAGCTTGTGCAGTGCTTGGAAGTGGCTTCATCATCAATATGTTTCCCCTTACACTAGTAAAAACATCATTAAGACCCATTAAAACTTGTATTAGCTATCCATAAGCTGCAGCTGAATGAAGTACCATTGAAGGGTGATTATTATACCTGGTCAAACAAGTAGTTAGGAACTGATAGAATTTGTAGTAGAATTGATAGAGTCTTTGGCAATCTTGATTGGATGATGACTTGGGGTCATGTGATTACTAAGTATGATCTCTCATATTTTTCTGATCACTCTTCTATGATACTCACAATTGCAAACAACCAGTGGACATGCAAGGTATCTTTCAGATTTTTTAATATATGGGCAGAACATAGTACTTTCATGGACAAAGTTGCAGAAGTATGGCAAAAACATATGGCTCCAGGAACAATGGCAAATATCTGGGCAAAGTTGAGAGCATTGAGGCAAGTATTGAAAGATCTGAATAAGGAGCAAAAGCACAACCACTAAGATAAATGCAGCTAGACAAGATTTGTTGCAAATACAGGAACAAATCAATCAACAGTGCACTGATGAACTACTATGTAAGGAGAAGCAAACTTTATTGGATATTGAGAAATGGAGCCTTGTTGAAGAAAGTGCACTAAGACAAAAGTCCAGAGAAAAATGGATACAACTTGGAGATGGTAATAATAAATATTTCACAGCAGTGATCAAGGAGAGAACTAACAAGAAGATCATGTGTGAGCTAACTTCACTTAGAGGCAGCAAATTGAACACACCAGAAGGGAAGTGGTACAGTTTTATAAGGCACTAATGGGATCCAGCACTACATCTCTACCTGCTGTAGATAAGAACACTATGAAGAAAGGACCCACAATTACTTATGAGCAAGGAGTTGCATTATGTGGAGATGTTATGGATGAGGAAATCTGGAAGGCACTAACCTCTATTGGAGATGATAAAGCACCTGGAGTGGATGGTTATAATACGTATTTTTACAAGAAGACTTGGAGTATCACCAAAGATGACATGTTGATGGCTATCATAGAGTTTTTTCAGACTGGAAAATTGTATAGACCAGTTAATTGCACTGTAATCACATTGGTCCCGAAAAATTCCAGTCCTGTGAATATAAAAGAATACAGGCCCATAGCTTGCTGCACCATCATATACAAAGTCATTGCTAAAGACTTAGCTACAAGGATGCAGAAGATTATGACACATATTATCAGTGAAGCACAACCAGGATTCATCCTAGGAAGAAAGATTGTTGATAACATCATCCTTGCTACTGAACTGGTTAAAGCATACTCTAGACAACATATTTCTCTAAAACGTATGCTAAAAATAGATCTACAAAAGGTTTATGGCTCTGTGGAGTGGATTTTCTTGGAACATGTTTTGGAGAATTTGTGTTTTCCTCAGAAGTTCATTCAATGGATCATGGAATGTGTTCATACTGTGAATTATACAATCATGGTAAATGGTGAGACCACACCACCCTTTAATGCTACAAGAGGGCTTAGACAAGGAGATCCCATCTCTCCTTACTTATTTGCTATATCTATGGAGTATCTGAGTAGATGCCTTGTTGAAGTTAGAGATTTTGAAGGGTTCAAGTTTCATCCTAAATGTGGCAGATTGAATATAACTCATTTATGTTTTGCAGATGACCTCCTACTATTTAGTAGAGGGGATAAAAAAATTGTAAAAAGCATATATCAATGTTTTCAAAAGTTTTCCCAAGCATCAGGACTGCAGGCAAACATGAATAAAAGCTCTATATATTTTGGTGGTGTTGCTGTGCAAGAAAAACTGAATATACTTCAGCAAAGTGGTTTTGGATGCGGTGAATTTCCTTTCAAATATCTTGGTGTCCCTCTTTCCACCAAGAAACTAACTATTATACAGTGGTCACTGTTATGCCGTAATTTTCCTATCTATAGAAAAATCACTTTTTTGAAATGTTCTAAGTATAAAACAATTTGAGAAAAATACTTAGAAAAGAGTCGCCACTTAATTTTTAAGAAATTAAGAAAACTTATCATCTTCAAAGATTTAAACAGAAAAAATCATTTGATAATACCAAAGAGGGTTCGGGGTTCAATTTACACTTCGAGAAGGGTTTAAGCATTCGAAGTGTCCGCTAACATGCGGTTGCCTTCGACTTGACTAAAATAAACTAATTTTTAGAAAAATGATCTAATATATAAAAAATAATAATCTTGCAATATTTGATTAAATTTGAGGAAATAATTAAATAGATGGCACATTTTATTTTATTTTTTAGAGAAAAGGAACCTAAAAGAAAACATTTAAATTAAAACGCAAGTGAATAGAATTTTATCAAAACTAGATTAATTAGGACTTACCTGACTCATTTTCTAAAATAATAATTTAATCCAACTTGGTTAATTTAAGCATGAAGTCATTTTAAATTAATTGAAGAATTAAAGTTTTGACTAACCTTTTTGAGAAAAATGACTAACTAGAAAGAGAACATTTTTAGTTCATTTAAGAAAAAAACCACTTTAAAATAAAGGCCAAATGGTCTGGTGGACCCTTGTACTTGTATCCGTTTGTATTCTGGACCCTTCTACTTAATCATTTGTCAACTGAACCCTTATACTCAATAAAACACAATTTTAACAAAATACCCTCTGACCGTTGACCAGGCTTATGTGGCATTAGAAATGTGTGAGTTGGCAAAAATGTGTAACTACACGCTTCTTTAGGCGAGTGAATAACATTTTTGAGTTAAAAAAATATTAAAAATTACAAAAAGAAATAAAAAATTTAAAAATAATTAATTAAAAAATTCCTTCTTCTTCACCCCACTATCCCATCCTTTTCAACCATTTTTATTGCATATCCAACCCTTCTTTCTTCTTCTCCACAATCTGTTAACATCAATTTACCAAATCTTGGGCACATCTTGAGTCCACTGATTAACCACGGAGGGAGAAAGCGATGTTGGTGGTACTTGCCAGAGACCACATTGAATTGCAGTGGAGTGAGAGAGAAGCGGCGTTGGTGGTGCACGCCGGAGACCACCAACAATATTGATAGATACTGTGAAGTATGTAACCTATTCTTGCATGCTTCCTTTTAAAGGATCTGTTCCTCTAGTGGCTACCTGAGAATGGAAAACTTATGTTGAAAATGCATCTTCATTGATCCCTGAACAATTTTGTAGATTCAGGTGAAATATAGTGTTTACACCTTGCATAGCTTTCATTGGTAGATTCAGACATTGCAACGTCTTTCATGAATTAGATCTGATACTTCTCGACCAGATCTAGTGATGACCAGGCTTAGGTTGTTGGTTTTGTAAAGGTTGGAGGAGGAAAGGCAAATGGTTATGGTGTGCGGTGGAGATGAAGACAGGTGAGGAGAGTATATGCGATTTCGCCGGCAAAAATGGCGACGACGGCGGCAATGGCTTCTCCGGTATATTTTGGCCGTGGACAGTGAAATTGGGGAGAATAAGATATGGAGGTTTACTTTAAAGAATAATTTAAAATTTTATTATTTTACCTTTTATTAAATAATTTTGGTTAATAATTTAAAAAATAGTTATGAAATAATTATGACATGGCACTAATATATATGACGTGGATATGACATGTCATTTATATAAAGGAGAGTGAGCTACACACATGGTTAGCGGGGCTTAAAAGTTTCATTTTAATTGAGTTTAAGGGTCCAGTTGACAAATGATTAAGTAGAAGGGTCCAGAATACAAACTGATACAAGTACAAGGGTCCATCAGACCATTTGGCCTAAAATAAAATGTGATCAAGTGAAGAGGTCTAAAGACATATCTTTTTTAAGAACAAAGATTTAACTTAATTAAAATACAAATTTCGACCAATTATTTGATTCATAAAATAAGTGAACACAACAAGTGAAATGTATTAAAAATAAACCAACACAAAGAAATGACTCGTCTTTTTGGGAAATCTAATTAAGTTATTTAAAGTTAGAGTTAAATAAGATAAGCCAAAACATAATCAAACAATTAGAGGAGTAAAAGAGATAATGAAATTGGGCCCTTTGTTGGGCCAATTTCGCTGCAAACTTTGGCCTTTAAACTAATCCCGTTTATGTATACACTGGCTGTATATCAGTGTATATCAGCATGTATATCAGCTCTTTCCATGTATCTCCCGCTTCCGAATACCTGTATTTTACCTCAGACCTGTATTTTCACACTTTGTGACCTGTATACGAGTGTATACCGATGTATATCAATGTATAAAGGTTGTATCTCAGCCTGTTTTCAGCTTTCTGAGACTTGTGTATCTGCGTACTGTTTTGTGGAAGCTTCCGAAAGCTATGTTGATACTTCCCTTTCGTGACATTTGGCGTGGGGATTGACTCGGAGAGTTGTTGGGTTCGTCCCAACAAACAAAAGAGATGCAAGGAGGGCAGGATTGGAGTCTGATGGACTCGATATCATATGCATGGTATAAAGGATAAAGGGAGTTAACAAACCATATGCTTCGGTAAATCGATAACAAATAATTTAACATATAAGATCACAACAAGATAGAACTCAAATCATTGACCACAAAAAAAGAAAGAGAGTTTCAAGCAACCATGTTTTATCTCAAATTTAAGAACAATATTAAGTCTAACAGAAATCACGAAAAGAATTTTTTTTTTTTTTTTGCACAATGTGAAAGCTAGTTTAATTAAGACAAGAAAAAATTCTAAAGACTATTATCAAGTCTGATCCAAAAGACCTTAGTTGCCGGTTAATGCTATATTTTAACCGTATATTTAAAACAAGGGAATGGTTAGAGGTATGTTAAAGCATTTTATTCAAAGATCTGGAAAATAACTTCAAGGAGAGGAATACTTTCTTATTTAGGAGCTCAAGTAAGAACTTTAGCTTTTTGTCATTAAAATCGAAAGAAAGTTGTTGCGCATTTTTTTTTATTATTATTATTTAAAAAAAAAAAGATGATCTAACATACTGTAATCATTTATTTAAAATGAAATCTCTAGCATAACACTTTCTTCCTTCTAATATTTTAATAAATTTTATCATGAATTCCTAGGAATGTATGGTATTGATAGTGAAGTTTTACATGATAAAAAAAAAAGATAAAAACATAACACCAACAGTATGACATTTGATTAATAACTGATGAAAATACTTGTTAAAGGTCCCTCAATAATATATCTAAGCATAGAGGTATTTGTTCTTGAGTATACACACAGAATTGACCATGATATGAAATAGATAAACTTGTATATAACTACCACACTACAACCAAAACATGCACATTAACTACATATCACAAATATTAGACTAATGAATATGAATATTCAAACAGAGAAGTTGATAAGTTAGGGGGCAGAGGGAAAAACTAATTACATCCACATATCTCATCTTTTCTATGAAACTTAAAATTGCTAAGATTGTAATAGCAACAATTATTGTATTGGCAGTAAGAAAAAATATATTGCGGTTGCACGATGTGCTATACTTTAAACGGAAGTATCAATGTTTGTATGTAAAGTGGGAAGGAAAGGAGTGTGAAACTAGTCTTTTATTATCAAATCTTATCAAATTATCCGACACATAAATTCAGGCTCTTAAATACTTTAAATGAAGGCAACAGAACTAAGTAAGAGACAAGGTTGATAATCTGGCATCAAACAAGTCGGTAAATATTGCAAACTACTAACTAAAAACAACTAAAAGACACAAAGGTAGCATCAACCAAAACAGAGGCATCAAAATCTGGCATATTTGTGAAAGTAACGAGCAAAACCTTAATTACGCTATTTGTAAATAAGGATAGAAAGAATCCTAGTGCACAAACACCAACAACATTACTAGTTCAATGGTTATGAC
Source organism: Solanum tuberosum (assembly GCF_000226075.1). Taxonomy (NCBI): domain Eukaryota; kingdom Viridiplantae; phylum Streptophyta; class Magnoliopsida; order Solanales; family Solanaceae; genus Solanum; species Solanum tuberosum. The sequence goes on from NW_006239448.1 coordinate 159,412, forward strand.
TCATAAGGAACTAGCAATCCAAGTGAGCAAAGACTATGCTCATACCTAAATCACAATGAATGAAACAAAAGAAAAAAAAAAAAACCAATAAGCTTACAATTTGAGACATTTTTTAAAAGACAATACATTAAAACAGAGAGGTCGAGCTAAATGAATACGTTATTTTGTCGCAAATATGTATAGCTAAGAGCTAAGCAAATAACAATGTCAAGACATTAAACAACTAATAAGACTATACATACTCGAAAACTAAAACGACAAACTATAGAAAGCCGCATAATAAGTATTCTGGGAAATTGAACACTAATAGGGAAATATGAAACAACTAAAAATGGGAAGAGATTACCTCTTTTGGAGCAGCAAACTAGGACGACGAGAAGAGCGATTCCCCCACTCTCTTCGAATACTAAAGGCAAGCTAAGAAAATTCGAGCGGTGATCTTTTCGGAACTTAGAATCAAAGACTAGATATAAATTTTTAAAGTGTAGGAGTGACTATTGCTTCAAAACCAAACTCAAAACCCAAATAAAAACTTCCTTTTTTTTTTGTTCTGCCCCCCTAACACTAAGAAGATGGAGGTTTATATAGAAGAATTTGGTGTTGATTTAGGGGGGAACGGGTGAAATGGAAGAATTTGAATTCGAAATTCGAGTTCTCTTTTGGATAAGGTTGCTGGATTTTCGCGATTTGGTGGGATCTTCGGACGTTGATGGACTGCTGCATTTCACACGCAAGGAAGAAGAAGAAAACGTCCAGAGGGTGGGTCGATTTGGTGCTGTTTGGAGTAGTTGCTGATTCCATGATTTCTGGATTTATCGCGTGAAGAAGAAGAAGACCGGTATGGGCAGTGGGGTAGATTGGTTTCGTGAAGGAAGAAGAAAACGCCGGGGTCATGTACTGGTATTGTACGCTGATGTATGTATTGCTGATGTTGTGTTATTTTGTTGAGGTGGGCTTGGGTTAATGGGCTGGCAATGAGTTGGGTTGGAAATTTATATTGGTGGGAATGAGTTTTGGGCTTGTTTGAATGGAATGTGGGTTGCTGAAAAGAGATTAAAAAAAAAGATCCCAAATTTTATATTTTAATGGGTTAAAGATAGGATAAGCAATTGGCTAAAAAAAAAAAGATAATTTTTTATGAATTAATTAACGAGCTTCTTAATTCTAATAAAATAAAATAATTACTTCGATTGTAAAGTAACCATTTTAATTACAAACTAATTAACTTGAAATTATAACTATAACTTAAACTGAAATTAATTAATAAGATATTTAACTAAAATGTAAAATCTTTTGTGAGGATTTTCAAATATTTATAAAATATACTAATTATATACATAATTATGTAAAACATATATATTATTTAAAAATTAAAAAAAGTGATGAAACTATTAAAAATAACTTGCAAACTATATATATATTTTATTTTATTTTGAAATTTTTATAAACCTAATTATTTTAAATCATTTGAAATTGAAGAAGCTCGATGATTAATTTATATTGTGGAGGTCAAAAATTGGATGTCAACAGTCACCCCTTGTGAATAAAATTATTGCTAGAATCTCCTCTTAGACTGCTAAGAAGCTATCATATGCAGGAAGAATGCAACTGGTTCAATCTGTGCTATTTGGTATTCAAGCATACTGGTTTCAACTCTTCACCATTCCTGCAAAAGTTCTCAAACTTATTGAGTCATACTGTAGAAGTTTCACTTGGTCAGGATCTAATACTATTACTAAGAGAGCATTGATAGCATGGGACAAAGTGTGTTTGCCTAAATAAGTTGAAGGCATGCACCTCATTAACATCAGGCTGTGGAACCAAGCTGCTATTGCAGAAACCTATTGGGATCTTGCTCACAAATCTGATGAACTATGGATTAGATGGATCCACTCATTTTACATAAAAAATCAACAGTTCTTCACTGCATCGATTCCAAAGCACGCCTCATGGATGGTCAAGAAGATCCTTAATGCTAGGCTGACTTTAGAACAAACACGGAAGCAAAATGATCAGGTAACTATTGGCAGCCTTTACCTGTGTCTACTTGGAAATAGACCTAGAGTGCCCTGGAAATGTCTGATGTTTGCCAATTCTACACGACCAAAAGCCATTGTTACAATATGGCCCTAATTACAAAACAAGCTACCAACTAGTGATAAGTTGGTTTCATGGGGGATAGATATAAATCAACAATGCAAGATGTGTCAACATGATCTTGAAACTAGATATCACTTATTTGTCCACTGTGAGTTTACTAGAGATGTCTGGAGGAAGCTGATGGCATGGATCAAATGGCCAATCTATACTTCAGATGTTTGGGCCACACACATAAAGAGGATCATAGAGAAAGCTATAACATCTCGCAATTTGAAATAACTAGGAAGAAGCTTATAATTGGAAATAGTCATTTTTGGAAAGAATTAAAAATCTAGAAATTTGTCAAGTAAGGAAAAATTGAGTTTTGATCAACTTCAAACGGTCATAATTCCTAGCTCAGGATGATTTAGGTGTACTTCCAGATATGGTTGCAAAGCTCTTGGAAGGATCTTTCCAACGCCTCCAAGTTTGCCGAAATCCGAGTTCGTATGAGTGAGTTATGCCCTTTGGAAGTTGGGCTGTTAGAATAAGGAAAGTCCAATCCGGATTTTTAAAGGGTAGTTTGGTCTTTTCCTTACCCTTTTATTTCAATTCGTTTTTTTGTAATTAATTAGGGGCCTAATCTGAATTAGATCAGTTTACGCTTTGGGAAGAAGGGTTAGGGTTTTGAGAGAAGAGAAAAGAAGAGGAGAAAGAAGAAGAATCGCCAAGATCGTCGAAGTTTAACTTGTGGAATTCGTCGGGGGTGATCCCTACAAGGTATGTGAGATCTTTTCGTGTTGGTTTAGTTCACCCACACACCAACTTGTTTCAATCCAATTGTTTTGAGTTGTTTACATGTAGAAGAAGTAAGGTTCTTGAAGAACAAATTGTAGAATTCTTGTTGGTTGAGTTGTTGATGCTTGGGGGTGAGTTGATTCATGTTTTCGAGTTTTTTTTCGAGTTATATTGGTTGTATATTGAAGGTACAATTTATCCTAAGTGTTTAGGGAAGGAACTATGGAAGTTAGGGAGGTTTAGAGAGGAAAAACGGAAGAGAAAAGTCGGAAGTCGCTGGGCAAAAGGGCTGGGGCACCGCGCCTACCAGAGCGCCACAAAAACTTCTCTGAAGTTTGGCCTCTGGCGTGTCGCGCCAGCCAGACTTCTCTGAAGTTTGAGAGCTGGCGCCCCGTGCCTTTCAGAGTGTCAGGGACTCCAGTTCTCCCATTCGTTCCCCACCTTTTCGTACTTGCTCCTAAGCGATGTACCTATGTTTTCTAGTTGATTCCACACTCTAAGGTACATCTAAACATCATGAAATCATCCATAAACATGAGATCATGAACCTTGAACCCATAAATTCAAATTCAAGGAAAGTGAAGAGCCAAGTTTAGGAAGTTCTTAAGAGTCTTTTCAAGAAGTCTTTTGACTAAAATGCTTTTTAACTTTGTTTTAAGACTTCAAGATCAAGTTGAGTAAAGAATAAAGAGTAAAAGTTTGAAGTCCTTTTCTTCAAAAGTATATGGGGACTATGTATTCCCAAAGAGTTTAAAATGTTTTCACATTTAAACAAGAAAGGAAACCTCGATTTTCAAAGAGCATTCTGGCTAGTTTTCAGAAAAGAGAAATAGCTTTCTAAATGAAATAAGTAGGGGAATTGAGATTTCTAAGATAGCCTTTGAGCTAAGTTTTTGAGCACTAATCTCAAATCACAGAAGAAGTATGTTTTTAAACATAAAGAACTAAGTATATTTTTGGGAGCAGTATTGAGCACTGATATGGGAATGAGAGTTCATATTAATTCAAGTCTCCATAAACCATGTAGCCATCATACGTAGAAAAGGGTCATACTTTTTAGATGAATCCTTTTCACATAGACTAGTAGATCCACTTAGTGAGTTAGCTTCATATATCATGGCAATGTATAAGATGGGCCTCAACAGCGTGAGGTAAAGCATTGTATCATCACTATAGTTCTTAAGTGATGGTTGTCGGTTAGAGAAACTCCCACAGCAGTAGTAGCATAGTTCCTCAAGGGGTTCTGCTTAGTGTGAATGTGGGTATGAGACTTCATTCATGCATTGCACAAGTAGACTTTGAGAGGGAGCATGGTTTGTCTTTTTATGATATTATGATTATGAATTGACAACATGTTTTCAACAGTTTTCTTTATATTGCGCTTGTTTTAAACTGCTTTATAATGAAATAAGTTTATTTAAGTATTCAAGAGTTGAGAAGAGCCAAGGTAAGTGTTTCTTTCATAATCTCTTTTGAGCCTATGTTGTTTTAGCATTCCAACTCGCTTACTTGTACATTCAATGTACTGATGCCAGTTGGCCTGCATCGTATGATGATGCAGACACAGGTAACTAGGATCGGCATCCGGCGCATTCGTTGATCCAGTGAGCAGTTCAGAGTCTGTTGGTGAGCCTCTTTGCATTTCAGAAGACTTCTTTACATTGCTTTCAGTTTTAGTATTAGTTCATTAGGATGTCGTGGGCCTGTCCCGACATCCATCTCAGTTGTTTAGAGGCTTCATAGATAGTCAGACAGTCAGTTAGTTAATTCAGTTGTCTTTACTTTTCATTTCATATGTTAAAGACTTGAGTTTGCCTTAATGGCCAATTGAATGTTCATTTATAACATTCTAGTTACTTCTTAAATGTGTATATGATGAGTTAAGTCTTCCGCTGAGTTAGTAAGCCAGGCCAAGGGTTCGCTTGAGACCAGTAATGGTCTTCGAGTGCAGGCCACGTCCAGGGTGTAGGCTCGGGATGTGACAAAAGCCAAAGGTAACACTCTCACTGCACAGATGGTTAGACTAATGTATGCAGAATGGAGTCATGCAGTGTGGAGAGAAAGAAATCACAGAATCTTTGAAGACAAAAGTAGAAATTTTGATCACATTGCGAAAGAGATAGCTTATATGTGTTGTATGAGGGCTCCCAAGGCCATGAGTTCTAGGCTGCAACAGCTTAGCTTTTAGTTGAAGTTGTATCTCCTTTGAGTTTTGTTTCTGTGATGTAGTTTGTTATGCTTTGTAAATACCAGTAATGAATATATAGTTAATTACCAAAAAAAAATTGTATTAACTGTTTATCTTCATTCGCTTTCATGTTATAGGTCATAGCTCCACAATCACAAACACATTTACATATCATAAAAGTGTTAAGAAGTTTCAATTGGTCCCAGATTCTTTTAAGTTTGGTAAACTAGCTTGCTACATCATTAGTACCTTGATTGATGGTGTTGAGTTCTCTTTGCAATTGGAAAAGCCTTGCTCCATCTGCCTGCGCATATCGCTCTTCAAGCTCAATCCAAAGTTCCCTGGCTGTTTGAGAGTAGAGTACACTCTCAGAGATTTCCCTGCTGAGGGAGTTTAAAAGCCAAGCAATGACCATGTCATTGCATTTTTTCCACTGATCAAGTAGTGGTGAATCTTCAGCCGGACATTTGGAAGTTCCATTTATGAATCCAAGTTTGTTCTTGGCTGAAAGTAATATGAGAACACCCCTGCGCCAGTTACCATAACATGTTCCATCAAAAGTGACATTTAGCAAAACCATCCCTGGATTATCAGAGGAGGCCAAAAAATATGGGTGACAAGGATCTATTTGTAAGGAAGCAAAAGTGGTTGAACTTTTTTCTGCAACAATTGGTGTTGTAGTAGAATCGATAGTATTGATAGTCATGATTCAGGATTTGATCGAAAGGGAAGAATGGCAAAGAAGGAAAAACAATTATGCTTCTACAGAAGCTCCAATACCATGAAAATAATTAAAGAGAAAACTAGAAGTAGAGATTTTCCTTTGTATTTCTTGATGCCTCGACTGTACAAAGAAGCTGTGTATTTATACAAAAAGAATCTCTCATGATGAATACAAACTCTAAAAGATAAATACTGAAGATAATTACAAGGTAGACTATTTACATGAGGAGTCCTAGTTACATCAGAATATGACTCCTTCTCTGAATATATCAGAAGTTAATAATTGAGGCCCAAGTGTATAAGCCCGAAGACGATCCAGCTCAAGATGGGTCATTTCCATTTTTTCCGACAACATTACGCTTTCATGTTGACAATTGACTTGAGACTATATATCAATTAATATGGGTATTCACTATTTTTTAAGAGTCATGCAAAATCTAAAATTAACTAGAAAAATGAACGGAGAGAGTATATTAATTACAATACCTACACAATTTGTATCAGAACCAAACCCTTAAAAATCAAATTTATCAAAATATCATCTCGAACCCGCCTTTATTTGAATCAGGGTGGCATTTAAGACCACAACTTATCCCTATACCAAAAACTACATAAACACACAATTTACCTTACCAATATGGATTGTGATATAGTAATAATGTTGCTGAGCGCGATTTGAATTTACTGATTCAGAAGACAAAAAAATATTACATAATTATTCTGTTTTAAATATTTAAAACATCAAATAGACAAGAAGAATCGTATAAAGTTTAAAACATCAAATAGACAATAAGAATAGTAAAGTTTAAGAGTTGACTTAATAAAATTAAATAAAAAAATTCTTACGTGACAGCCAAGTACCCATTTTATTAAAAAAAAAACAACCTAATAAAATTAAATAAAAATTCGTTTCTTAACAACTACTTAAGATCAATAATGGATCATTTCTCTACGTCAAGAGACCCTTTTGTCTTTTTGGAGATGGAATCAAACTCCCAATTCCACTAATCAACAAATTGAAACAAGAATTGAAGAAGCAGCAACATTAATTAACCTGCAAAACGAAGTTCGAGCTCAAATTATTGAAAAAATAACAGAAAAGAAGGTAAATGGAACTGCTTTCATATGCACTTCTTCTCCGTTTTATTTTATGTGATGATATGTATGTAACTGTACATGAAAATTAAAAAGTTAACATGCAATATCACTTGTGAATTCTTTTTCTATTTGCGGCAAAACTATTATTTTTCTGATTTTAAAAAAATATTATTTTCTGAATTTTCTAAAATATATCCAACCAAATATAAAAAAGTTGAAAACTTGTCAAAAAAATATTTGGTTATCACTATAGTAAATAAATAAAGACGGTTACATGACTAAAATACTTATGGAAGACACAAAATAAAATCCGATATATGTTGGAAGAAAAAGAGACTATTTCAAACTTATAAATTAAAAACATCTTGACTATTAAAATTTAATGGTGGAATCAAATCCTTTTTCTTTTTTACCTTTAAAAAGATTTTGTGAAATATGATCTAGGCGATAAATATTACGCCAGAACTAACTTTACTTTTATATTCCTAGGCATAATTTTATCTCTATTTTTTTTTCTTTTAAAACATTTTTGTTTAAATATATGTGACATGCTGAAGAAATTCATGTAATTGTTATAAATAATCTTTTTTTTTATTTTATCTAAATATTTTCTCTCTCAATATATGTACAGTCAGATAAATATTTTTTACTTGAAAGATTGAAGGAGCTATTGCCTGACGAATATATAATATGGCCAATAGAGTGGGAAAGATATGACTATGATTTACAATATATTTGGGATACAAAAATTCTCACTTCAGTAGAAAAGGAACCTTTATCTGTAAGTTGTTTATTTATCTTTTTTTTTCTTCATTTTCCTCTTCAATTCAAATTAAGACTAATTGTGTTATGACTTTATCAAATTAAATTTTAGAAATTATTAATTATCCCTTTTTAATGACAGATTAAGACTTTGTGTTATAAAACACAACATGGGAGTAAAACTTTGGCTGATGAAAAGAGGATTTTTAGGGAAATGAGAAGAGCAAAGGAAATAGGAAGGGAAATTATAAGTCCTACAGACACAAAAATGAATCAAAATCAGGTAATTAATTAACAATATTTTGTAGGATTTGTTATTAATTTCATGATGTGGTTTTATTAACAGTCAAATAATTGAACTCTTTGTTCATTTGGATATCAGTACTTACATAAATATGTGACTTTTTAAATTCATACTTAAAATGAAATTTGAATAGAGACAACTTATATGTACTATTTTTTCTGTTTCAATTTATGTGATCGTATTTGATTGAGTACGAAGTTTTACTTTGTGAGATTGTATTTAATTGAGTATAAAATTTAAGAATAAAACAAAAACTTTTGAAATGTAGTGTGATCTAAAACAAGCTATAGATCATATTTGTGTGATTATAATTATCTTATTAAGTGTAAACTGAATTTTTTAAAATTAAATTGTTACTCCCTAAATTTTATTTTGATGTGTTCAATTCATATAATACAATTTAGCTCCATATATCAATCAAATTGACTCTCAAAAAGTAAATTATGATAATTATTCGAAGACACAAGGAATACTAGATATAAAAAATATTTTATTCTTTTTTATATTGATTAAAAAAAATAGAATCACATAAATTAGAACAAACGGTGGAGAAGTAGTTTATTGAAGTACTCCAATTTTAATGCATTTTATATGAATTGTTTTATGATTCATTTGGAAATAAATTAACAGCTAAAACTCTGATTTACAGGTCACATTTACTGAAATAAAGAATATGAGGAGAGAAAAGAGAATTTTCAATCACAATGTGGAGAATCTCAAGAGAGAATTGGAATCTATTAAAAATGACATTAAATCTTTGGAAAATAGTTTATATGCCATAAATCAAAAGAAGGGGGAAATATATGCTGCCATTCTTCAGCTTAAAAAGCAAAACTACACTTCTTAGTTAACAAACTATTTTTATGCTATGTAGTTCATTTTTATCAGTTCATATGTCATTTTTTTTTATGAATATTTGGTTATTGTAATGTTTGATATTGTTATTTTAAATATTTTGTGCCCTTTAGTTGTACCTTATGTTAGTGAAAACTTACAAGATAACAAAAATACAAGATTACAATTGAAAATAAAATGAAGAAAATAAATCTCTTCAGGTTGAGGCGCGGATATCTCGCTCTCTTTAAGGTAGATTCAAGCCCACCTGTAGCAAATGTTTTCTACCGGTCCCAGCAGTAGTTCTTCTTGACTTGTCCCTCCAGGATACAACAGCCTAATCACAATATATAACTCAACAACTCTGGACAAGAGTTGAGTCCAAAGCTCCACAAAAAAAGAACACCTCCCTTCATTTAATAAGAACTCTCTTTTTGACAAACTTTTTCCTCTCTATCTTTTTCTTATGTATTGTATATCTCTCCCAAACCAAATGAATACCATCACTATTTATAGTAGAAGAAGTCTTCCTAGCAATGAATAGAAAGATAATGG
>NW_006239448.1:168810-169146 GCF_000226075.1 Solanum tuberosum
TGAAAATAAAGAGAGTGTAACAAATGCATCCAACGGCAAATGAACATGCTGCCCAATTCCAACGTTCACTGGAACGTTTCTGCCAGCATTTTATGACCACTAAGTCAATTGCCAATTCATGAGTAATTAGGCAATATTAAGGCACCAAAATAATGGGCAAAGTTAATATAAAAAATAATATTAAAATGCTCAATCACTAACAATCCCCCACTCATTTTAATATTAGACGAGAGTATATCAGATGAAGGAAGACTACTATGCATAATGAAGGTGTGCTCTGCATTGAACCTCCACTTAGTGAAACAGTAACTTTTACTCCAGAGTCGTAGTGGTCTC
>NW_006239448.1:175223-177747 GCF_000226075.1 Solanum tuberosum
GAGAGTAAGGAGGAGTAGTTTCATGAATTATTCCCAATGATCTAACAAAAGAATTAAACTCATTTGACTCATATTCACGGCCTCTATCACTTCTAATTCTTTTTATTTTTCTTCCAAACTGATTTTCAACCTTATGGAGATAAGTTTTAAAATATTCAAAAGCATCACTTTTATTTTTCATCAAGTAAACATATGTAAACTTAGAAAAATCATCAATGAAAGTGATAAAATATCTATTACCTCCACGAGTTAAAATTCCACCAAGTTCACAAATATCAGTATGAACTAATTCTAACAAATCAGTTTTTCTTTCAACTTGAAAATGAGGCCTTTTAGTGATTTTGGCTTTACTACAAGCCTCACATTTCAAAATTCTTTTTAACTATTGGGATTAATCCTAATCTACTCATGATTCCAACATAACGATCATTAATATGACACAAACGAGCATGCCAAAAATTGGTAGAAGAAAGCATGTAAACAGAAGTAGAAGTTTTATTCATTTCAACATTCAATTTGAACATCCCATCACATGCATACCCCTTTCCCACAAAAATACCCTTCTTCACTATTACATATTGATCAGATTCAATAATTTGTTTAAAGCCTGCTTTATTAAGAAGAAAACTAGACATCAAATTTTTCCTCATAGAAGGAGTATAAAGTACATCTTTCAAAGTTAATACCCTTCCATAAGTAAAACACAATTCGACATCTCCCGTTCCAAGCACTTGAGTTGTGTGAAAATCACCAAGCATGATGGTTTTGGGCTCCTCAAAATGAGTATATTTTTTAAACCAATCTTTGTCATAACAGACATGACGGCTTGCACCAGAATCAGCCCACCATCCATCAACACTCTCAACCATGTTTATGTCGGTAATCACCGCCACAAAAGGTTCTTCGGTAACGTTTGACTGAGGGTTAGGACCACGTTTCTGGAATCTACAAAATCGAGCAATATGCCTACTCTTGCCGCAAACAAAGCACAGTCCTTTGTCTTGAACTTGTTGATTTTGTACTTGGTTATTTTCACCATTATTTTTCTTGGGAGGTCTACCATTATTTTTCTTGAATTTTTTCTTCTTAGGCTTCAAAGAAGTATTTTTGTGAGTTTCAAGAGTAGCATTATTTGAAGTAATTAAATTTACCTTCGTTGTGATGTCGCTCTCTTCTGTTTGTAAAAGTGCATCTTGGCCTCTTCTTCCATGCAGATTTTCATTATCAAGGTTTCAAGGGAGGTTTCCTTTTGTTTGTGGCGCATAGTTTTTTGAAATTCCTTCCAAGTAGGTGGAAGTTTATCCACTATGCCACAAACAATAAGGTTATCTCCAATTTTAACCTCCTCGGACCTAAGCTCTCCAACAATCATTATAAAGTCTTGAGCTTGGTCTACCACTGATTTGTTGTCCAACAAAGCGCATGTATCCATATTGAATTCTCCTTAAAATTGTTAGTGAAAACTTACAAGATAAACAAAAATACAAGATTACAATTAGAAAAATAAAAAATGAAAAGAAAAAGAAAATACTCTTACAGGCTGAGGCGCGGATATCTCGCTCTCTTTAAGGAGATTCAAGCCCACTGCAGCAAATGTTTTCACCGGTCCAGCAGTAGTTCTTCTTGACTTGTCCCCTCGGGATACAACAGCCTAATCACAATATATATAACTCAACAACTCTGGACAAGAGTTGAGTCCAAAGCTCCACAAAAAAGACACCTCCTTTCAACTAATAAGAACTCTCTTTTTGACAAACTTTTTCCTCTCTATCTTTTTCTTATGTGTTGTATATATCACAAACCAATGAAGACCACCACTATTTATACTAAAAGAAGTCTTCCTAGCAATGAATAGGAAGATAATGGTGTAGTAAATAGTGAAGATAATGGTTTTAGGAGTTACATATGTTACAAGGATAATGGAAGAGTAAAGAATGAAAATAAAGAGAGTGTAACAAATGCATCCAACGGCAAATGAACATGCTGCCCAATTCCAACGTTCACTGGAACGTTTCTGCCAGCATTTTATGACCACTAAGTCAATTGCCAATTCATGAGTAATTAGACAATATTAAGGCACCAAAATAATGGACAAAGTTAATATAAAAAATAATATTAAAATGCTCAATCACTAACACCTTATAATAAAAATTAAAATTTTTATTCACGCAAAATAAAGAAGGTATACTTTTATATTTGTTAAATTATATTCTTCAAAAATTTAGAATTTTTCTATAATCATATGAATAGTGTTTAAAAAAATAGGGTAATCATTACTTGATTTAGTTTATAATTTTATTTTTTGCCCCTCCTTATTCTATTCTACTTATATATAAGAGGGAGTTTATGATGGGACATTTCAATGTCCCATCATAAACTCCCTATATAATATTCTATATAATAATATAATATAATAAATCATTTTTTCTATTATATAATATATATAATATATATTTATTTTCTAAGGGAGTTTATATAATATAGGGAAAAGGGTCAAAAATACCCCTCAACTTTAGTTTATTAG